>NW_006924201.1:0-1367 GCF_000298275.1 Orycteropus afer afer
CTAGTGCTGGAGCAAGATGGTATCTCATTGTTGTTTTGATTTGCATCTCTCTAATAGCTAGTGATCGTGAGTATTTCTTCATATGTTTGTTGGCCGCTTGAAAATCGTCCTTGGTGAAGTGTCTATTCATGTCTTCTGTCCATTTATTAATTGGATTGTTTGTCTTTTTGTTATTGAGGTGTTGGAGTTTTCTATAAATTCTAGCGATAAGTTCCTTGTCGGATATGTCATTACTAAATATTTTTTATCCATCTGTAGGTTCTCTTTTGGATTTTTGTTTTCTTTATATTGAGATGTAATCCATACTGCAGGCTGTATTCTTCAATCTTCATCAGTAAGTGCCTCAAGTCATCCTCACTTACAGCAAGCAAAGTTGTGTCATCGACGTATCACAGGTTGTTAATGATTCTTCCTCCAATCCTGATGCCACATTCTTCTTCATATAGTCCATCTTGTTGGATTATTTGCTTAGCATACAGATTGAATAAATATGGTGGAAGGATACAACCTTGACGCACACATTTCTTGATTTCAACTATGCAGCGTTCCCTTTTTCTGTTCAAACAACGGCCTCTTTGTCAATGTACTGTTTCCTCATGAGTACAATTAAGTGTTCTGGAATTCCCATTCTTCTCAATGTCATCCACAATTTTTTATGATCCACACAATCAAATGCCTTTGCATAGTCCATAAAACACAAGTAAACATCTTTCTGGTATTCTTTGCTTTCAACCAAGATCTATCTGACATCAGCAATGATATCTCTCATTCCATGTCCTCTTCTGAATCCAGCTTCCATTTCTGGAAGTTCTCTGTCAATATACTGCTACAACCATTTTTGAATTATCTTCAGTAAGATTTTACTTTCATGCGATATTAATTATAATGTTCGATAATTTTCACATTCTGTAGGAACACCTTTCTTTGGAATGCATACAAATATGGATCTCTTCCAATCAGCTGGCCCAGAAGCTGTCTTCCAAATTTCTTGGCGTAACTGACTGAGTGTCTCCAGTGGAGCATCCGTTTGTTGAAACATCTCAATAGGTATTCCGTCAGTACCTTGTGCCTTGCTCTTTGCCAATTCTTTCAGTGTGGCTTCGACTTCTTCCCACAATACCATTGGTTCTTGAACATGTGTCACCTCCTGAAATGGATGAAGATCTACCAGTTCTTTTTGATTCCATCTTCTTTTGATGCTTCCTGCATCATTTAATATTTTGCCCATAGAATCTTTCAATATTGCAACTCGAGGCTTCAATTATTTCCTTAGTGCTTTCAGCTTGAGAAATGCAAAGTCTGTTCTTCCCTTTTGGTTTTCTAACTGCAGGTCTTTGCACATTTCATTATAGTAATTGGCTTTGTCT
>NW_006924201.1:2009-5477 GCF_000298275.1 Orycteropus afer afer
TTCAATTTCCTCATCTTTGGCTTTGGTGGTTGGTGCATAAATTTGAATAATAGTAGTAGTAATGTGTCTTCCTTGTAGGTGTATGGATAGTATCCTATCACTGACAGCACTGAACTTCAGGACAGATCTTGAAACATCCTTTGTGATGATGAATACCACACCATTCTTCTTAAATTTGTCTTTCCCAGCATAGTAGATCATATGGTTGTCTGATTCAAAATGTCCAAAACGGGTCCATTTAAGCTCACTATTGCCTATGATATCAATCTTTATGCATTCTATTTCATTTTTGACAACTTCCAATTTTCCTACATTCATACTTAGTACATTCCTTGTTCTGATTATTAATGGCTGTTTGCAGCTCTTTCTCCTCAATTTGAGTCATGCCACATCAGCACATGGAGGTCCTGAAAGACTTACTTTATTCATATCATTAAGTCTGGTTCTACTCTGATGATACAGCTCTTTCTCAATCCTATTTTGAGTGTCTTCCAATCCAAAGGGTTTGTCTTCCTGCACTGTGTCAGACAATGTTTCCAAACTATTCATAAAGTTGCCCAGTAATGTATCAGACAGTGTTTCTCTGTTATTCATAAGGTTTTCCTTGGACATTCTTTGAGAAGTGGATGGCCTCCTCCTTCTTCCTAGTCTGTCTTAGTTTGTAAGCTGCTTTGAAACCTGTGCACCATGTGCAACTCTGCTGGCATCTTAAACACCAGTGGCACAGCTTCAATCCTCACAGCAATGTACAAGCCCCACAGGATGACAAACTGACAGACAAGTTTGTCTCCCTTAGTTGTTGGAAACCTCGACGCCCTCCCCTTACCTAATTCTTACCTGGAACTTGCCATTTTGTGGTCCACGGCCACTCCCTCCCTTTCTTGGCTCTAGAGGACTTGGGTCTGTCTTGCCTCCTTTCCCTTTACCTGGATCCTGCCACTCCTGATGTCCTCAGCCTCTCCTGCTCCTTCCATTTCCTGGACCTAGGGGGTTTGGGGCCTAGCCTTTCCTCCTGCCCCTTTACCTGGATATCCAGCCACTCCTGAGGTCCCTGGCCTCTCTTGATCCCTCCATTTCCTGGCTCTAGGGACTTTCAGTGGACTTGAATTAATGACCTGCATGTGGTTCGGTTATATCAAGACTGTGCCTTGTTACTTGTTGACCTTGGGTTTGTCATCCTCAGCAGCCAGCAGCTGAGTGAAGAAAAAGCCTCCAGCTTCAGTGGGTTGGGAGCAGGAGGCAGAGATGAAGCCCAAGGTTGAGGGGCTTTCACCCAGACCCTAGAGCCTGGCATGTTGAACTAAGGCTTAAAGCCTCCAAATTGTAAGAATAAACTCCTGTTTGTTAAGGCCATCCCATTTGTGGTATATTCCTGTCATATCAGCACTAGGTATCCAGAGGAAAGGTGATTAAAGATACCAGGGGTTGAGAATTGGCAATATAGTGTCCTATTAACAGACTGTGTGTTAGGTCCCTCTATCAACAAGCATCTTGAGAAGCTAGGTAAAGTAGATGCAAATAATGATAGTGCAGTTATGATCAGGTAATGAGAAGATAAAGTATTATATCCAGTGGTGAAAGGAAACAGATTAAGTGACTGGGAAAATTTAAAACAAAAAAACTTCCCAGCCATTGGAGCTGAAGTCATTAGAAACAAAAAAGAGGTTGAGGAAGAGAAAAAAAAATCACAGGATCCATAGGTGTTAATGACTCAGAATAGTCACACTGAGAGTATTTCAAAGATCAACAACAGACGGTGGACAACACCTGCTCATCCCAACTGCAAATCCTCTTCACAATGAACAAAGACCTGCACCCACATCTCCACCAATGATTCCAACACAAAGAAAGCTGGAGGGTGACCCAGTACAACTGAGTTAACAACCAAAGAATTATACCCTGCTCCACACTTCTAGATATAGTAAAATGTGAAACAAATCAGTATGTAGCTAACAAATAAAGACAACTTCACAATGTCTAGGAAACAGCAAACAATTTCAAATAAAATAAATAAATAAAACAGGATTAGGTAGTAGATAAAAGTGTCCAACCTAAAGAATTAGGAGATCTTCTTGAGGGAGAACTATCTGAGCAGGAATTCATATACACATATATGACTCTCTGAGGGTGCAAGGAAACCATGAATAGAAGCAATGAGAAGACAGACAGTACCCTGGAAATATTCAGAAAAATCATTCAAGAACAAAATAATCAAATAAATACACACTTAGGAATCATACAAAAACAGCAATTAGAATTAGGAAGATTAACAGTAAAATTCAAAAGATAAATAACACATTAGAAGGACAAAAGACTAAACTAGAACTGGCTAAAGAAAGCATTTCCCAGTTAGAAGACAAATCCTTTGATGCCAGCAAGTATGAGAAAACATCAGAACAAAGATTTAAGAGAAATGAAGAAAACCTAAGAGTTAGATGGGATGACATGAAAAGAAATAAATTATGCCTGACTGGAATACCAGAACAAAAGGAGGCAAAAAAACAAAAAAAACCTGAGAAAATTGTCAAAGACCAGCTAACAGAAGATTTCCCACATATCATGAAGGAAGAAAAAGTATATATCTAAGAAGCTCAATGAACCCCATACAGGATAGATCCCAAGAGAAAGTCACCAAGACGTATCGTAATCAAACTTTCCAAAAACAAAGACAAAGAAAGAATCTTGGGAGCAGCTCAGGAAAACCAAAATGTCACCTATAATGGAAAACCAATAAGACTAAACTCTGGTTTCTCAGCAGAAACCACTCAGGCAAGAAGGCAATGGGATGGCATATGTAAAACCTTGAAGAAAAGGAATTCCCAACCAAGAATTATTTATCCAGCCAAATTGTCCCTCAAATACGAGGATGAAATCAAGGTATTCTCAGTCAAACAGAAATTAAGGGAATTTGTGAAAACCTGACCAACACTATAAGAAATGTTAAAGTGAGTCCTTCCAATAGAGAACTTACAACAGAAATCAACAAATTCAAATCAAGCCACTTGACAAGACCACTTAGAAACCAAACCAGAAATAGATAGTCAAAATAAGCTTATTAAGAATGTACATAGAGAAAAAAGAGAGTCAATCTGCAGATGACACCAACAACAAAGGAAATAGAAGGAATGAAATTTTAATTACAAAACTTCCAAATGGAGAGGAAGACAGGACAATGTTTTATAGAACAGACTGTTGCAAACTTAGGGAGATAAGAATTTACTTCAGGGTAACCACAAAGAAAATTAGCAATACTTCTAAGCAAACTCAGAAAGAAGAAAAACACAAGGGCTTAGTAGGCACAGAACCAACAATAATGAAGAGAAAAAATACTTGATAACAAAATGAACTCAGCACAGAAAAAAAATACTTAGAACAAGGAAATCACTAACAACACAACAAAAAACACAACAGACTGACAACAATAAATTCATACCTAACAACAACAACTTTCATAGAGATACCACCTCA
>NW_006924201.1:6870-9285 GCF_000298275.1 Orycteropus afer afer
CGAGCTTCACTAGAGAATTCTCTGAAACGTTCAGAGATGGAATACTCCCAAACTCGTTCTATGAAGCAAGTATAACATTGATACCAAAAGCAGGTAAAGAAACCACTGAAAAAGAAAACTATAAACCAATATCCCTCATGAACATAGATGCAAAAATCTTCAACAAAATCCTAGCCACAGAATCAAACAACATATCAAAGAAATAATAAACCATGACCAAGTGAGATTCATACCAGGTTTGCAAGGATGGTTCAACAACGGAAAATCAATCAATGTAATCCATTACATAAATAAAACAAAAGAAAATAAACTTATGATCATATTAATCGATGCAGAAAAGGCATTTGATAAAATCCAACACCCATTCCTGCTTCAAAATTCCCAACAAAATAGGAATAGAAGGAAAAATCCTCAACATGATAAAGGACCTATACACAAAACCAATAGCCAACATTATTGTCAATGGAGAAAGGCTCAAAGCATTCCCCTCAAGAATGGGAACCGACAAGGATGCCCTCTATCACCACTTCTATTTAACATTATATTGGAAGTCCTAGCCAGGACAATAAGGAAAGAAAGAGAAATAAAAGACATCTAAATTGTCAAAGAAGTAAAGCTGTCTCTATTTGCAGATGACAGGACTCTATGAACAGAAAACCCAAGAGAATTAGGAAAAAAAATTACTGAAACTAATAGATAGGTTCAGCACAGTGGCAGGATACAACATCAACATACAACAATCAGTTGGATTCCTCTATATCAAAAAAGAGAACTCTGAAAATGGTATTAAAGAAAACAATACCATTTACAATAGCTATCAAAAAGATAAAATACCTAGGAATAAGTCTTACCAGAGACACAAAAGACTTATACAAATAAAAATACAAGAATCTAAATAAATGGAAGAACATGCCATGCTCATGGACAGGAAGACTGAATATTGTGAAAATGTCAGTGCTAACCCAAGGCAATCTATACATTCAATGCAATTGCAATCCAGATTCCATCAACATTCTTTAAGGACAAGGAAAAAACAATCACTAACTTCATATGGAAAGGAAAGAGACCTTGGATAAGCAAAGCACTGCTGAAGAAGAAAAATAAAGTAGAAAGTCTCATAGTCCCGAATCCCAAAACCAACTATACAGCCACAGTAATCAAAACACTGTGATATTGGTACAATGATAGACTAATAGACCAATGGAACAAAATAAAAAACCCAGAAATAGACCCATCCATCTATGGACAGCTTATCTTTCACAAATGGCCAAAACCCATTAAATGGGGGAGAGATAGCCTCTTTGACAAATGGTGCTGGCAAAATTGGATATACATTTGCAGAAAAATGAAACAAGACCCATACCTCACCCCAAACACAAAAATGAACTCAAGTTGGATCAAAGACTTAAATGTAAAATCCAAACCCACAAAGTTCATCAAAGATAAAATAGAGGAAAATCCAGGAGTCCTAATTTATGGCAAAAAAAGACTATAAAGCATAACCAAAAAGGCAGAAGAGAACTAGATGACTGGGACCTTCTAAAAATGAAATTCTTATGTGCATTGAAAGATTTCTCCAAAAGGGTAAAAAGAGATTTTTTTTTTCTCAACCCTAAAGATTGAGAAAAAAATATTTGGCCATGATATATCTGACAAGGGACTTATCTCTAAAATTTACAGAAAACTTCAACTCTTCAACACCAAAATGACAAACAATCCAATTCAAAACTGGGCAAAGAACATGAGCTGACACTTCACTAAAGATGATAAATAGGCAGCCAACAAACACATGAGGAAATGCTCATGATCTTTAGTATTAGAGAGATGCAAGTCAAAACAACAATGAGATACCATCTTGCTCCAGCACTAGTATCAAAGTTCAACAAGACAGAAAATAACAAATGCTGGTGAGGAAGTGGAGAAATTGCGACTTTCATACACTGCTGGTGGGACTGTAAAATGGTACAGAATCTGTAGAAAAGGGTATGGTGTTTCCTTGAAAAACTTAAAATAGAACTACCATTTGATCCAGCAATTCCATTGTTGTTGTTGTTGTTGTTAGGTGCTGTTGAGTCATTCCCCACTCACAGCGACCCCATGCACAGCAGAACAAAACACTACCTGATCCCGTGCCAGCTCAATGATCCCTGCTATACTTGAGCCCATCATCTCAGCCAGTGTGTCAATCTATCTCCTTGAAGGCCTCCCCCTCTTTCGTCATCCCTCCACCCTACCAAGCATGACATCCTTCTTCAGGGAATGGTCCCTTCTGACAACATGACCAAAATAGGTGAGACGAAGTCTGACCATTCTCACTTCCAAGGAGCATTTCAGGTGCACTTCCTCCAGGACAGATCTGTTAGTTCTTTTAGCAGTCCATGGTACTTTCAAGATTCTTCACCAGCAAAACAACTC
>NW_006924201.1:11146-11684 GCF_000298275.1 Orycteropus afer afer
AAAATTCTACCATGTGAGTTCCAGCATTATTTCTGTCACTTTGGCCAAATTTTCCAACTACCAGTGATTCTTATTTGTTTCCAACTTTTGCATTCCAATCACCAGTGATAATTAACATATCCTAATTGCACGTTTGGTCAATTTCAGACTGCAGAAGTTGATAAAAATCTTCAATTTCCTCATTTTTGGCTTTGGTGGTTGGTGCATATATTTGAATAATAGTCCTATTAACGGGTGTTCCTTGTATGCAAATATATAGTATCCTATTACTGACAGCATTGTACTTCAGGACAGATCTTGAAACATCCTTTGTGATAATGAATGCTACACCATTCCTCTTCAAACTGTCATTCCCGGCATTGTAGATCACATGGTTGTCTGATTCAAAATGGGCAAAACCAGTCCATTTCAGCTCACTAATGCCGAAGATATCAATCTGTATTCATTCCATTTCATTTTTGACAACTTCCAATTTTCCTAGATTCATACTTCATACATTCCATGTTCTGATGATTAATGGATGTCTGCAGCTATTTCT
>NW_006924201.1:12307-14918 GCF_000298275.1 Orycteropus afer afer
CTCTCCTCACCTGGATCCCTATATTCCTTTACTAAGAATATATTCTAAAGAGGTGAGAGAAAGGACATGAACAGACATATGTACACTCATGTTCATTGCAGCAAAATTCACTATAGCAAAGAAATAGAAACAACATTATTGCCCATCAACAGATGAATGGAAAACCAAACTATGGTATATTCACACAATGGAATGCAATGCAATATTAAAGAATGATGACAGATACATGAATCATCTCCCAACATGGATGAATTTGGAGGACATTATGCTCAGTGAAATAGGTTAGTCACAGAAGGACAAATACTGTATGAGCCCATTATTGTAAAAAGTCAAGGGAAGGTTTACACAGGGAAGGAAGTTCCCTTTGTAGGTACAGGAGATGGGAGGGAAGGGCACAGGGAAATTTCAGACTAGTTGGGGGTCACATGTTGATTTGGGTGAGAGAAGGGGTGGTATGGAAAGAGGCTATGACCAGCAGCGTGACAACAGGGAAAGAGAGGACACAGCAACATACACAAAAGATATAGACGACAGAGGCAAATACTATTATATGCACCATACTGCATTACCAGTGGCAGCAAACACCAAGCTATAAATGCATAGACAGGTGAAAAGATCAGGTGGGGGCTGGCAAACAGCAATATTCCCAAGACCAAGGATATATCTGGCTGAAGATAGCCTTACATATGTACTTGTGCTACAAAACTATCCACATACATTACAGAAGTAACAGAACACAAGGTTGGAGTAGCTTCTCAGAGACAACCAAAAACCTTGAAGGAGAGAATTACCAGGCCTGCAGTCTCAGAACCATAATCTCAAGGGATATCACACTCAATTGGCACAAAATAGTACATAAAAATCTTGTTCCACATCTTACTTTGTTGAATAGTGACTGGTGTATTCCAAGTGGCCGTCTAAGATGCAGATACTGCTCTCCTCTTGTCTAGAGCAAAGAAGTGTGAAGAAAATAAAAATCATTTGGTAACAATTAGTCCAAAGATATGATAGACCACAAGGACCTCAGCCTTCATAATCCTGAACATAGAAGAACCAGATGATGCCCAGCTACCAATGCCAATCATTCAGAAAGGGATCAAAATTGGAGATCCTGGATAGAGTGGGAGGAAAAATTTGGAATAAAATTCAAAAACACCAAAATGACCAGAATTACTGGTCAGACAGAGACTAGTAGAACCCCCAAGGCTATGGCCCTTGGTTATCCTTCAGGGCTGGAAATGGACTCACTTCTATGGATTGATTCTCAACCCAATAGTAGAAAGACCTACAAGCAGAACACCTACGACAGGGAGATACACACAGGAACTCTAGGGATCAATCAGCCTTGAGATGTAAGAGGAACAGCATTCACGTAGAGGGAAATCTGGACAGATAGGAATGCATAGAGAAGAAGGGCACAGGGAAGGAGTAGTCACAGAGAGAGAGGAGAGTTTTTTTTATGGTTGGGGATTGTAATAGGGGCTGTGAAATCAAATGTGAATAAACTGTTGAGACTAAAATTAATCTGCTTTGTAAATTTGCACCCAAATCACAATGAAAAAAAAAAAAAACCCTACAATTATATATACTTCACCTCCACTAGGATGGCTACAATAAATAATTGAAAACAAACATACCAGGGCTTGGTTTGGGCAAACCTTGATCCTGAAAGTGAAAACTTTGTTTTTTGAAACTTTAAAGAGGTCTTTTGCGGAAGATTTTCCCAATGTAGTATATTGTCTGATTTCTTGAAATTTTTGACAACTTCCATATCTTCTCCCATTACCATGATGTTGTTTATTAATCTAGTTGTGAGGATTTTTGTTTTCTTTATGTTGAGATATTACCCATACTGAAAGGTATAGTTTTTCATCTTCAGCAGTAAGTGCTTCGAGTCCTCCTCACTCTTGGCAAGGAAGATTGTGTCATCTGCATATCACAAATTGTTAATGAGTCTTCCTCCAATCTCGATGCTGCATTTTTCATATAGTCCAACTTCTCATATATTTGCTTAGCACACACACCCACTGTACACCTTTTCTGATTTTGTACTACTCAATATCCCCTTGTTCTGTCTGAATAACTGCTTCTTTATCTATGTACAAGTTCTACATGAACACAATGAAGTATCCTGGGATTCTCATTTTTCATTCTTTGCAATGTTATCCATAATTTGTTATGGGCCATTGAGTCACATGCCTTCATGTAGTCAATGTAACATAGATAAACATCTTTCTGGTATGCTCTACTTTCAGCCAAGATTCATCTACCATTAGCAGTGATATCCTTAATTCTATGTCTTCTTCTAGGACAAATCTAGGAAAATTGGAAATTGTCAAAAAAGAAATGGAATACATAAAGATCAATATCCTATGCATTAGTGAGCTGAAATGGACTGCTTTGGGCCATTTTGAGTCAGACCTCATATGACCTACTATGCAAGAAATGACAAATTGAAGAGACCTGGCATTGTATTCATCATCACAAAGAATGTATCAAGATCTATCCTGAAGTACAATGCTGTCAGTGAAGGATAATATTCATACACCTACAAGGAAGACCAGTTAATTATTCAAATTTATGCACCAACCACCAAAGCCAAAGATGAGGA
>NW_006924202.1:0-2622 GCF_000298275.1 Orycteropus afer afer
GTCTTTACTCTTCATCAGTTGAAAGAGGTATTTTGCAGCAGATTTGCCCAATGCAATACATCATCTGATGTCTTGACTGCTGCTTCCATTAGTGTTAATTTTAGAATCAAGTAATATGAAATCCTTGACAAATTCAATTTTTTCTCCATCCACCATGAAGCTGTTTATTGGACCACTCGTGAGGACTTTTGTTTTCTTTACATTGAGGTGTAATACATATGCAAACTGTAGTCTTTTATGTTCATCAGTGAGTGTTTCAAGTCATTCTCACTTTCAACAAACAAAGTTTTGTCATCTGCATATCACAAGTTGTTAATGAGTCTTCCACCAATCCTGATACCATGTTCTTCTTCATATAATCCAGCCTCTTGGGTTATTTACTCAGCATACAAGTTGAATAAGTATGGTAAAAGGATGCAACCTTGAAGCACTCCCTTCTTGATTTTTAATCATGCACTATCCCCTTGTTCTGTTTAAACGACAGCTTCCTGAACAATCAAGTGTTCTGAATTTCCTATTCTTCTCAATGTTATCCACAATTTGTTATGATCCACACAATCAAATGCTTTTACATAGTCAATAAAACATGAATAAACATTTTTCTGGTATTCTTTGCTTTCAGCTAAGATACACCTGACCTCAGCAATGATATCCCTCATTCCACATCCTCTTCTGAATCCAGCTTGCATTTCTGGAAGCTCTCTGTCAATATACTGCTGCAACCATTTTGAATTATCTTCAGTAACATTTTACTTGCATGTTATATTAATGATATTGTTTGATAATTTCCATATTCTGTAAGATCACCTTTCTTTGGAATGGGTATAAGTATGGATCTCTTCCAGTCATTTGACCATGCCGCTGTCTTCCAAATTTCTTGTCATAGCCCAGGGAGTGGCTCCAGTGGGGTATCCATTTGTTGAAACATCTCAATGGGTATTCTGTCAGTTCCTGTTCTTTGCAGTTCCTTCACTGCAGCTTCAACTTCTTCCTTCAATACCTTTGGTTCTTGATTATATGCCACCTCCTAAAATGAACGAAGATTGACCAGTTCTTTTTGGTACAGTGACTCTGTGTATTCCTTCCATCTTCTTTTGATGTTTCTTGTCTCATTCAATATTTTCCCCATAGAATCTTTCAATATTGCAACTCAAGGCTTAAATAATTTACTCAGTTCTTTCCACTTGAGAAATGCCTAGCATGTTCTTCCCTTTTGGTTTTCTAACTTCAGGTCTTTGCACATTTCATTATAGTAATTGGCTTTGTATTCTTGAGCTGCTCTTTGAAATCTTCTGTTCAGCTCTTTTATCTTGTCATTTCTTTATTTGCTTTAGCTAGTCTCCAATCAAGAGCATCTGGAAGATGGAATTGTTTATAAAAATGTGCAGAAACAAAGGAACATAACATATATAACAAACACTAAATAATTGGAATCTCTGGACAAAAGTATCTTAGTGAAATTGTGGCAATAAGTAGAGTAAAAGATCTAGTCAGAGACCAGGTCACAGAGGATTTATATAATATGCTAAGGGTTGAAAGCCTCAAAGTTGTCCCAAAAATAAAAAGACAAGTTATGAAGGCTATTAAACAAGGATGTGAGATGACAAGGTTATCTTATGAAGAATGTCTTATTAGTTCCAGGTAGAATCAACTGAAAAAATTTTTTTTTTCTTCTAAAAATTAGATGGGTGTATATTTAATTGCACTCATGAGGAACTGGTACATAGACCAAGAGGCAGTCATTTGAAAAGAACAAGGAGATAATGCATGGCTTAAAGTCAGGAAAGTTGTATATCATTAGGGTACTATCCTTTCATCATACTTTTTCAACTGTATACTGAGTAAATCATCCTATAAGCTGGACTATATGAAGTAGAACAGGACATCAGGATTGGAGGAAGACTCATTAACAACCTGTTATATGAAGATGACATATATCCTTTGCTAAAACTGAAAAAGACTTGGAGAATTTACTGGTGAAGATCAAAGACTATAGTCTTCACTATGGTCTACACCTCAACATAAAGAAAACAGAAATTCTTACAACTGGACCAATAAGCAACATAAATGGAGAAAAGATTGAAATTGTCAAGGAATTCATTTAACTTGGATCTATCATCAATGTCCATGGAAGTAGCAGACAAGAAATCAGATATCATACTGCACTGGGCAAATCTGCTGCAAAAGACCTTTTTAAAGTGTTAAAGAAAAAACATGTCACTTTGAAGACTAAGATGGACTTAACCCAAGCCATTGTCTTTTCAGTAGCCTCATATTTGTGTGAAATCTACACAATGAATAAGGAAGACCAAAGAAAAATTGAAACATTGAATTATGGTTTTTATGAAGAATACTGAATATACCATGCACTGCCAGAAGAAATATGTTGGAAGAAATACTGCAGAATGCTCTCTAGAAGCAAGAATAGCCAGATTTTGTCCATTGTAGTTTGGTCATATTATCAGGATGGACCAGTCCCTGAAGAATGATATCATGCTCAGTGAATTAAAGAGTAAGTGCAAAAGGGAACACCCTCAATAAGATGGATTGACACAGTGACTGTAACATTGGACTGAAGTAGAGGAAGGATTGTGAGGAAGGCACAGAATCAGGCAGTGCTTC
>NW_006924202.1:3962-5573 GCF_000298275.1 Orycteropus afer afer
TAGATGGAGAAATAATAAATCAAAATCTCTCCTATGGTATAACAGGATACTACTTCTCAACTCTGAAGTATAATGAGTGTGCAGTAATTTTGCAGGAGATGAATATAAGGAAGAACTATTCTCAGGATGTCGAAGGAAAGATGGGTTTCAGTTAAGACCAGAAACTAAAAATGTTCCTTTAGTGATCGAGACTTGGATTTGTTAACCATGAGGTTCTAGTTCCAGTGGGAATTTGCAAGTCAGGAGGAAGTTGGGTCAGGGAAATGGAATCATAGAGCAGAAGAAGAATGTAAGGTGAGATTTACATCTTGTTTTTAGTTAGCCACAAAGTTATCCAGTGAATTATTCCCAGTAATACTGCAACAGACTATAGGAGGGATGGAGCACACTCACGGCTCTCAAGGTTAAGTTTGGGCCTAATGGACAATCAGGTCCTAAACTCAGGTGAATGTGGAGGAGATTACTATTTCTCTGGAATGAGTCAGCCAGAGCTTGGATTGATTACCTGGGCTCTGAAGGGGAGACGAGCTAGGGCTTTAGGGAGAGATTTTTGTTTGTTGAAGCTAACAAATAAAGGTTCTTGATCTTTAGAGCTGCTACAGATGTTTACTCAAATTAGATCCTATTAGGTCCTACATTTATCATCCTATAATTCTATAAATGTACCTTTTTTACAAATCCATATTAATAGTTAACCACAAGTATCCTCTAGTGAGTAAAGGAAGCTTACATCATAAGGTAAAGTCTAAAATCTATTATATGTAATGTGACCACAAAACTATAGAAGGGATTTTCCTAAAACATACATCAAAAATATTGGAAGGAAACACATTAAAATGTTAAGTGATAATGTTGTGGTTTTAAGAATATGATTGATTTTTACCCTCTTCCAAGTACTCTATTTTTCCTAAAAAGTTTAAATAATAAACATATATTCCTTTAAGAATAAACAACATACTTCATATATTACATGCATGATTTAAATACATATTATATATTTTTTAAAATGATAAATTTATATGTCTTTAAACACACAGCAATTTAATAACAAATGTGAGTTTTGAGAAAGAGACCAAAAAATTTTGATAGGAATGAGAAGAGTATGGGAGGGAATTTTAGGTTTTACAATTTTGAAGAGGAGCTCTGGTGATGCAGTGGTTAAGACATTGAGTTGCTAACCAAAAGGTGACACTTCAAACCTACCAGCCACTCCACAGGAGGAAGATGAGGCAGTATACCTCCATAAGGATTTACAGCTTTGGAAACCTTATGGGAGTCATGATGAGTCATAATCAACTTGATGGCAGTGGGTTTGGTTTGGAATTAAAGATGAAAGCATGGCTTTCCTTTCTTTTTTTTAATTAAAACTTTAGGAGATGCTACTCACTGTCATTGAGTCGATTCTGACTCATAATGATCCTATAGGACAGAGTAGAATTGTACTATAGGTTTTCAAAGGTTCTAAATCCTTACAGAAGCAGATCATCTCATCTTTCTCCTCATCTTTTTCTAGTAGAGCAGCTGATGGGTTTGAATCTCCTACTTTTTGATTAGCAGCCATCACCAGAGCTCCTTAGGAGATGTTTAGTAGATAAGAAAATGAAAAAGAAA
>NW_006924202.1:5953-7279 GCF_000298275.1 Orycteropus afer afer
TTCTTCTCCTTTTTCATTACCCTTAGCTTGGAGTTAATTTTGACCTCTCTCTTTTGTTCTCTTTTTAGCATCTAATTCACTTAACTACCTTATTAGTTTCACCTTTGCAAATTTCATCCTTGCATATAACAATTGAAATTTAAAAAGCAATGCAGGTGGTGTTTTCAGAAACTCTCTTGTATCTGAGAGGGAAAGGGGAAAAAGTAAACAATGTTGAATTCCTGGCATAGACAGGCTCATCATGAAACATTTTGTGTATTTACTTCCTCATAATTCTATGTAAAGGGCATTTCTTACATAAATGATTGTTTAAGTTGGTCAAGGTCACAGAACTCCAGAGTCTATGTAATTCCTACTACAGAGCCACTCTTGAGCTGTGTCCAAAAATTCACTGGCATTGAGTTGATTCCAACTCATATTGAACTTACAGGATAAAGTAGAAGTGTCATATAAGGTTTCCAAGGCTGTAAATATTTAAGGAAATGGACTGTCATCTTTCTCCTGCAGAGCAGCTGGTGCGTTCAAAGAGTAGCCTTTTTGATTAGCTGCCCAATGCTTTAATCACAGCACCACCAGACCTCCTTTGAGTCTATGTAATTCCTGCTAAATAACATCCCAAACTCAAACCCATTGCTGTCAAATCTACTCTCATATCTTGTAGGACAGAGTAGAAATGTCCCATAGTGTTTCTAAGGCTATAATCTTTATGAGCACCCGACAGGTTCCAACCACTGATTTTTTTTTTTTTTTTGGTTGGCAATCAAAGACCTTAGCCACTATGCCACCAGAACTCCTTGTGAAATAATACAGCCTCTTCAATATTCAAGTTTGTTAAGTATGTTATTATATAGCAATATAGATTCATTGATATGTCTTAAATAACTCATTTAATAATGTAAGGAATCCATATTCAAAAGAAAGTTTTAATGTTTTTGAAATTAATTAATCTGTGCTGGAACAAGTTTGCCAGATTAAATACAGGAAACCTTATTAAATATGAATTTCAAATAAGCAATGGATTTTTTTTTCCGTATATCTAATACAATATTCAGTACATATTTACACTAAAAATATTAGTTGTTATCTACCTTCAGTTAAAGAATGTCCTAAATATTGCATACTTATACTAAAAATATCTTCATTGTTTATATGTCAAAAATTGAAATACAAATTTAATTGAGAGCTCTGTATTTTTATATGTTAAACCTGGCATTTCTGTAGATGTGGCTTAAAGCAAGAGGCAGAATTTAATAATCTTCATTGTTTCCTTGTCACCAGTCATCACTGTATCTAGTACCCATGGAGTACAATTCTTTTTTTTTTTTT
>NW_006924202.1:8059-11698 GCF_000298275.1 Orycteropus afer afer
TTTGACATGGTAGAGGTGTTTAAATTTAGACGTTGCAATTTATAATTTTGGGTGAAATGTCTTGTTGCAGTTAAAGTATCCTCTCATTTGCCTTCCTTAAACCCTTAGAATTTAATCATGAAAGTTTTGAAGGATTCAGAAATATTCCAGAACTTTTAAATGGTAAACATGTGCATCAATTTCTTGTTCTAAATCGTTGGAATTTCTGCTTTTGATGGTATATTGCAGCATTAATTATATTTTTCACTTTTTTTTTAAAGTATTTAGATTTTAGATTCTACTTTTTAAGTAAATCCATTTATTGATTTACTGAACCATTTTTGCTGGTTCAGTTACCCTAGCAGTAGTGTTATTTGTGGTGGACATTTTAAAGGCTAAAATTAACTTATACTTTCATATTTTATGTTACTAAGAAATAATTGCAAAAATCTTGCTCCTCTTTGCTAAAATTATCTTAATGGTTAGCATGCTTCTTTAACTTTTTCCCAGGATTTTTTTTTTTTTCCTGTTGATATGTGTCTTTGATTTTTTATTCAAATAAATGGGCTAATAGGCTTAATAGAAATTTGCACTGCAAGCAACTTTTAAATGATGTGTGTATTTGCATATTAAACATGGCTGAATAGGTAATCTGTTTTTTCATGAGAGTTGACTTTCAAGTCCCCTTCAAAAAGGCATTCTTCAAGTCCCTCCTTATCACCATGACTCTATGATAGATTACAGTGCAAACTGTTAGGTGTTTTAGTGTATCTAGTAATGAAAATATTGGCTAAAGAGCTTTACAACTTGACACTCCAGTTGATAAGATGTTCTATCTTAAGTTGTATGTCTAAGGCTCCAACACTCATTTAATTCTAAACCAACTCATTTTCCTAGTTTACCTGGGTTTAAGAAATGAAAGGTGTCATTTTTTTTTTTCCTGCCTTACTACCTCAGAATTCAGTAACTCTCCAAGGTAGTAATTAGAGTTTCCCGATAATGAAAACTGGAGGATTCTTTCTCTTCCCAGTGATACCATCTATTAAATCTAGATTCTTTAACAAAACACTTTCTTCCTGTAAGAGAGAAGTAGAGTGTTTTCTAGTTCTCTGGTATAGGGCAAATTATTACTCTGTGTATGTATACAGCACTAAAATCTCTAATTTCTCTACAGTCATAAAGAAGAATGGACTTGAAAAATTGGTTTGATTATCTGAGCAGAACAGTAAAACTTAATTTGGGAAACATCAATACCTGAGAAATTGATGGGTCTGTGGTTAAATGTGACTGTGGTGACTACTATGATTAACTAGGTAGAAAACTAGTTCTGGCAATCGCAGTTAATAAGAGTGTGTGCAATTAAGGAATAATAGAGAATATACGAATCATCTCACAACGTGGATAAATTTGAAGGACATTTTTAAGCTGAGTGAAATAAGTCAATGACAGAAGAACAAATGTTGCATGAGCCCATTAATGTAAAAATCAAGGTAAGGTTTACTTAGGGAAATAAACTCACTTCATAGGTTACCAGGGATTGCAGGGAAGGGGAAGGAAATTTTTGGACTAGTTAAGGGTCATATGTTGATTTGGGTGAGGGGAGGGACAGTATGAGAAACATGATGACACTAGGGAAAGGAAGGACACTGAAACATGCACATAAAATATAGACAACAGAGGCAGATAATAGTATATGCACAATACTGCATTACCACTAACATCAAACACCAGGCTACAGATAAATGCATAGACAAGTAAGAATATCAGGCGGGGGCCAGTGAACAGGAATATACCCTAGATCAAGGATAGATGTAGCTAAGGAAAATCTTATATATGTACTTGTGCTACAAAATTAACCACATATATTACAGAAGCAACAGAAGACAGAGTTAAAATAACCTCTCACAGACAACCAAACACCTTGAGAGAGAGAATCCCTGAGCCTTTGGATTGGAAACCATAGTTTCAGAGGACAGCAAGCTCAATTGGCACAACATAGTACATAAAAATCGTGTTCCACAACCTACTTTGGTGAGTAGCAACTAGGGTCTTAAAAGTTTCGAGCGGCCATCTAAAATGCAACTAATGGTCTCTTCTCATCTGAAGCAAAGAAGAGAGAAGAAAATCAAAGACATCTGGAAATAATTAATCCAAGGATATGATGGACTTGAGACCAGAATAACTAGATGGCACCAGGCTACCAATGTCAACCACTTGGAAAGGTATCAAAACTGGAGATCCTGAATGGAGTAGGAGGAAAAATGTGGAACAAAATTCAAAAATGCAAAAATTACCAGAATTGGACTCATTTCCATGGATTGGCTCTCAGCCCAACAGTAGAAAGACCTACATGCAGAACACCTACTCCAAGGTGATACACCCACCTAACTCTATAGAGATACACTCCTTAGAACAATTGCCCATGGGGTGCATAGAGAGAAAGCTGGCCAGAGAGGAGTGCATAGTTAAGAAGGGCACAGGAAGGGGGTAGTCACAGGGAAAGGAGGGGAAGAGAGGTTCCTATGATTGCAGATGTTAATTGGGCATGAAATCAAATGTACATGAACTGTTGAATGTAAAGCAATTTTGCTCTGTAAATTTACACCCAAAGCACAATACAAAAAAAAAAAAAAAGAAGAGTCAATTTGACTCATAGTGACCCCTACGTGGGTTTCTGAGGTGGTATCTCTACGGAAGTAGATTGCCCAATCTTCTTTCTGAGGAGTGGCTGGTGGGTTTGAACTGCCAGCCTTCTGGTTAGCAGTCAAATGCTTTAGGCATTACACCACCAGAGCTCCCAAAGCAAAAAAAAATTTAAAAAAAAAAAAAAAAAGAATACGTGCAATTTCACATTTAATAGAAATCTTTAAAATGTTGACTAAAGGTAGTAGAAAAAATTATTTGATTAAGAGCAACACGATGTCACTTAATATGCGTGAGTACTCTTTGGCTTCTGAGATTAGACAGATTTGAGTTAAAAATCCTGTCTTCATTTTTTACCAACTGCTGGAAAAATTGCTTATGTTTTCTAAATCTCAGTTTAGTACTTGTACTGTGAATTATAGTATTTAACTCATAGGTCTAATATAAGAAAGAATGCCTCCAGTAGAGGAGGACTGGGTGGTGCAGTAGTTATATCACCTGGCTGCTAATCAAAAGGTCAGCAGTTTGAATTTACCAGCTGCTCCATGGGAGAAGGATGTGGCAGTCTGCTTCAGGAAAGATTTACAGTCTTGAAAACCTTATGGGGGAAATTTTACCACATCCTGTAAGGTTGCTATGAGTTGGACTTAACTGGACAACAGTGGGGGGTGGCCCTCAGTAGAAATAATATAAAATATTTCTGGAAGGTGGATAGCACTGGGGATAGAATTAATAATAGGAAAAAAATTACCAAAACTATTGTGTCATTCTGACTCATATCAACCCCCATTTGAGTTTCTGAGGCTCTAAATCTTTACAGAAGTAGATTCCCCTGTCTTCCTTCCATGGAGCAGCTGGTGGGTTTGAACCACTGACCTTCCAGTTAGCAGTCAAGTGCCTTATCACTACACCACAAGAGCTCCTTAAGAAAAAAATAGATCTGGCAAAAGATTAAATGGGAGAAAATTTTGGATTCAAAATGGAGTCTCGCCAGTAAGCAGCATGCTTCCCCCCCCC
>NW_006924202.1:13153-13655 GCF_000298275.1 Orycteropus afer afer
AGTGACCAAACACACCTGAATCAACAATAAAATAAAACACACCTGCTTCACCTTTTCAAAATATTAAACCATAAAACCTAGACAAAACAAATTAACATGTAACCAGCAGGTAGAGACAACCTAAAGAGACAGCGCTCTACCAGATTCCAAGGGCTTAAGAAGAGATTCTTCTTTCTAGTAATCCCAAGACCTCTCTGGACCTGCACTACATGACTGAAAAGGTCCTAGTTTACACCTTTTTTTTTTTTTTTTTTTCTTTTCCCACTTCCTGATTAAATTTTTTTTCTCTCTCTCGTGGTTAACCCCATTACTTGTTGGCTTTTTCTGTTTTTGCTTTTTTTTTTTTCTTTCCTGTTTGTTACTTTATTTTCTTTCTTCATTATTCTCCTTCTCTACCTTTTTTCTCTTAGTGACCTATCCCCAGATATTGAATATTTACCTGTTTTCTTCTTCTTTTCTCCACTTTTTTTTTTGGGGGGGGGTTACTGTTCCTGTGTGATTT
>NW_006924202.1:14285-15374 GCF_000298275.1 Orycteropus afer afer
TCCCTGATATGATGAAAGAGGAGAACATATCCATTCAGGAAGTCCAATGAACCCCAAACAGGATAGACCCCAAAAGAAAATCACTGAGACATATCATCATCAAACTCACCAAAACCAAGGACAAAGACAGAATCATAAGAGCAGTGTGGGAAAAACAAAAAAGTTACTTACAAAGGTCAGCCAGTATGAATAAGCTCTGATTTATCAGCAGAGACCATGCAAGTGAGAAGACAATGGGATGGTATATATAAAACCCTGAAAGAGAAAAAAATTTCAACCAAGAATTATATACCTGGCAAAACTGTCCCTCAAATATGATGGTGAAATTAAGAGATTTCTGGATAAGCAGAAACTAAAGGAATTTGTTAAAAGCTGACCAAACTTACAAGAGATGTTAAAGGAAGTCCTTTGAACAGAGAAAGAAAAAATAGCAAATAACAACCGACCATTAATACACAAGATGACATAACCCAGAAATCACAGCTATGGACATATCCAGAGTAAAATGAGCTTACAAGATTGTAAACAGGGAACAGAGACATCAATTGGCAAGCGAGGAAAACTACAAACAAAAAGAGGGAAAAGATGGTGCAGTTACAGAACTTCTAAATGGTGAGGAAGGTAAGAAAGTTGCAAAACAGAATAGACTGCTCTAAACTCAAGGAGAAAATTATAAATCATAAGGTAACCTCAAAGAAAAATGATAAACCTTCAAATCACAATAAAAAAGAGGACAAGCACAAATATTCATCATATACTAAAACAACAGCAACAAAGGAAATGATAACACGACTCATAAACATAAAGAGCTCAGCACAGAAAATTACATTGAACAAAGAAACCAGGGACACCATGAAAAAACACATAACAAAATGACAGCAACAAATTCATATGTGTCAATAATTATACTGAATGTTAATGGATTAAATGCACCACTCAAGAGACAGAGAGTTTCAGATTGGATAAGAAAACAAAACCCATCAATATGTCACCTACAAAAGACACACCTTACAGATAAAGACAAAAATAAACTAAAAATCAAAGGTTGGGAAAAGATATATCAAGTAAATGGCAACTGTAAGAGAGCAG
>NW_006924203.1:0-727 GCF_000298275.1 Orycteropus afer afer
GAGGTCTTTGCATCTGCTGTTCCCTCCTAGAATGCTGTTCCCTTCACCTCCTCAGCTCCTGGCTTACTCCTGCTGGTCTCTTAGGTCTCAGCTCGCGGATGCCTTCTTCAGACAAGCTGCTCTGACACGCCAGGGTCGGCACTGCCCCGGCCTCAGGTCACACTGGTCCCCAGGGTGTCCCCAGCTCAGGATTCCCCCAGGAGGTGACCACCGGGCTGAGGAGAGCTGGCCTGAGAGTGGGCGTCCCTGTAGAAGGAAGACCCAGCAGGCCAGTCCCTGCAGGCATCTGGAATGGCTGGAGCGCAAGGGGCAAGTGTGGTGGGGCAGGGAGAGCTGACGTCAATGGGGAGATGACATCACATACTCGGAGATGACGGGGACGGAGCCCGGCCCCCACCTGGGTGGGGCTGTGTTTGCTGATGAACGTGCAGAGGAACTGAGAACGCACAGTCACTCCGGGCACACGGTTCTGCCACCGAAGACGGCCCTTCCTGTTCCGTGCCCTCTGAAGAGCCAGGAGGAAGCTGCTTCAGACAGGAAATGACGAGGCCTTGAGCCAGGGCTGGGTTGTGGGAGGGGAGGAAGGTCTGATTCGAGGAGTTTCATGATGATGAAATACGCAAGGCTACTGCAGTGGTTCAGATTCGTGCTTAGTTTCTCTGGCGGATCATTTTTTAGGTTTTACTAGATATGGTAGCAGATGAGAGGATGCACAGAATGTGGTCCA
>NW_006924203.1:3964-5332 GCF_000298275.1 Orycteropus afer afer
AGAAGCTGGACTATACGAAGGAGGACGTGGCATCAGGATTGGAGGAAGATTCATTGACAACCTGCGATGTGCAGATGACAACCTTTCTTGCTTGACTTGAAGCCCTTACTGATGAAGATCAAAGACTACAGTCTGCAGTATGGATTACATCTCAATATAAAGAAACCAAAAATCCTCACAACTGGACCATTAAGCTGCATCACAATAAATGGAGAAAAGATTGATGTTGTCAAAGATCCACAATCTTGGATCCACAATCAGCACCCATGGAAGCAGCAGTCAAGCGATCAGACGCTGTACTGCTCCGGGCAAATCTGCTGAAAACGACCTCTTTAAAGTGCTGAAGAGCAAAGATGTCACTTTGAAGACAAAGGTGCACTCACCCAAGCCATGGTATTTTCAACCGCCTCATATGTACGTGAATAAGAAGACTGAAGAGTTGATGCTTTTGCGTCCTGCTGTTGGTGAAGAATATTCAAAGTCTCATGGACTACCAGAAGGAACAAATCTGTCCTGGAAGTGCAGCCGGAATGCTCCTTGGAAGTGAGAATGGCCGGAGTTTGTCTCATCTGCTTTGTCCATTTGTCAGAAGGGACCCTTCTGTCCCTGGAAAAGGACAGCATGTATGGTAAGGGGGAGGGTCAGGAAAAAGGGCAGGCCCCTCAGTGAGACGGACTGACCGGGGCTTCAGGCCGGGCTCAAGCACAGCAGGACCGTGAGGCTGGGGCAGGGCTGGGCAGTGTCACTGTGTCGCACCCGGGGTCCCTGAGTCAGAGCCGACTCGACGGCCCCCACAGCACCAACTTACACAAACAATACCTGGCTGGGGTCCTCAGTAATTGTAGACAGTGCAAAGGGGTCCGGAGACCAAAATGTCTGAGCTGCTGTCACGTGACGCAATCAAAGAAAAAAAGGAGGGGCAAAGAGCTCTGTAATCTGTTGTTTTGTTTCTCCTGGAGTTCGGGCCGCGGATGCTGTACACATCGGTGGCTGTGCGTGGCTGTTGATCCTAACTCATAGCAAGTGTTCTAATGATCCAGAGCTGCCGTGACGAACACCGCGAGGGGCTGGCTTCAACAGACAGAAAGCGTTTTCTCAGTTTACGAGGCTACAAGCCCGAACTCCAGGTGCTGGCTCTCGTGTAGGGCTCTGTCCTCTCTGGAGGAAGGCCGTCTCTGAGCTTGTTCCTGGGTCATCTCCGGCTTGGCTGTCTTCCCAGTCTCTGCTCTTTTGTTTCATCTCTTTATCTCCGGAGGGACTCAAGACTCACCCAGCACTAATCCTCCCATTAACGTAACAGAGACAACCCATTTCCAAATGGGATTATAACCACAAACTCACTGCCTTCAAGTCATCCCAACTCATAGC
>NW_006924203.1:8087-8824 GCF_000298275.1 Orycteropus afer afer
ACTATGAAGGCCCAAGGTTCAAACCCACCACCTGCTCCTTCAAAGAAAGATGAGGCAGTCTGCTTCTGTAAAGGTTTCAGCCTTGGAAACCCTATGGACATCTCCACTCTGCCCTCTAGGGGTGCTGTGAGTTGGGATTGACTCGATGGCAGGAGTGGGTGTGGCTTTTGGTACACAGGTTGGCCACCGTTCCCCAGTGCATTTTTTTCTCCTCTCTGGGATGCTGAGGGGATGTGCCTTGCATCCCGCTGCCTGATATCTGGACACAGATGATCACTGCTCGAGGTTGTACAGCTGGAGAGTGACAGAGCTGGCACTGGGTGCAGTCTAAATGACGGTCAAGGACCTGCCGTTAGACCCCATGTATGTAAGGTTCAAAGGCAGGCAAAACGCATCTCTGGTGTTGGCTGGGCTGGCAAATGTTCTCCTTGTACCGCTGACAGGTGCTTTAACAACCCCCCCTTTTGTTTTTATCTCTGTGTCTAGGGCATGTTTATTTTTGTTGTGTTGTTCACCTTCCACCCTGTTTCCAAGACTTCCGTCTTCTCAGAAACACAGTGTGCCCTCTACAGTAGTTTCCCCTACTCCCTGCTCAGCAGAAAGTCCCCCCACCCCCAGCAGTAGTTTCCCTGTCCCTCCCCCTGTCCCTGGTGACTAGTCAACTGGTCTCTCAGCATCTGCCGCTTCCAGGATTTCATGTAAATGGGACCGGACAGTGTTTGTCCATTTGTGCTTTT
>NW_006924203.1:8924-9701 GCF_000298275.1 Orycteropus afer afer
ACTATGAAGGCCCAAGGTTCAAACCCACCACCTGCTCCTTCAAAGAAAGATGAGGCAGTCTGCTTCTGTAAAGGTTTCAGCCTTGGAAACCCTATAGACAGCTCCACTCTGCCCTCTAGGGGTGCTGTGAGTTGGGATTGACTCGATGGCAGGACTGGGTGTGGCTTTTGGTACACAGGTTGGCCACCGTTCCCCAGTGCATTTTTTTCTCCTTTCTGGGATGCTGAGGGGATGTGCCTTGCATCCCGCTGCCTGATTATCTGGACACAGATGATCACTGCTCGAGGTTGTACAGCTGGAGAGTGACAGAGCTGGCACTGGGTGCAGTCTAAATGACGGTCAAGGACCTGCCATTAGACTCCATGTATGTAAGGTTCAAAGGCAGGCAAAACGCATCTCTGGTGTTGGCTGGGCTAGCAAATGTTCTCCTTGCACAGCTGACAGGTGCTTTAACCACCCCCCCCTTTGTTTTTATCTGTGTCTAGGGCATGTTTATTTTTGTTGTGTTGTTCACCTTCCACCCTGTTTCCAAGACTTCCATCTTCTCAGAAACACAGTGCGCCCTCTGCAGTAGTTTCCCCTACTCCCTGCTCAGCAGAAAGTCCCCCCACCCCCAGCAGTAGTTTCCCTGTCCCTCCCCCTATCTCTGGTGACTAGTCAACTGGTCTCTCCGCATCTGCCACTTCCAGGATTTCATGTAAATGGGACCGGACAGTGTTTGTCCATTTGTGCTTTTATCACTCAACACCACGTTTTCCAGGTCCATCCATGGTGTGG
>NW_006924203.1:13051-13593 GCF_000298275.1 Orycteropus afer afer
TGCTGCAATACATTCCACCATGGGGAATAATTACACCCAGCAGCCCAGCCACTCAACCAGGCCCAGCCAAGTTGACACAGAAACTTAACTACCACAGGTAGGAAAGCCGAAAGGGAAGAACACACTTGGCATTTCTCAAGATGAAGGAACTGAAGAAAAAATTTAAGCCTCAAGTTGCAAAACTGAAAGATTCTATGGGCAATATATTGAAGGATGCAGGAAACAACAAAAGAAGATGGAAGGAATACACAGAGTCACTGTACCAAAAAGAACTGGTCGATGTTCATCCATTTCAGGAGGTGGCATATGATCAAGAACGAAGTCGAAGCTACCCTGAAGGAAGTGGCGAAAACAAGACTCCAGGAATTGACGGAATACCCACTGAGATGTTTCAACAAACAGATGCCCCGCTGGAGGCACTCGCTCGGTTAGTTATGCCAAGACATTTGGAAGACAGCTACCTACCCAACTGACTGAAGAGATCCATATTTGTACCCATTCCAAAGAAAGTTGATCCCACACAATGTGGAAATTATCGAACA
>NW_006924204.1:0-1143 GCF_000298275.1 Orycteropus afer afer
TCTGCCGACCTTGGGACTTTCAACAGACTTGAATCAATGGCCTGCCATATGGTTTGGTAACATCGGGACTGTGCCTTTTTATTTGTCAACCTTGGACTTGTCAGTCTCATCAGCTGTCTGAGTGAAGAAAAGTCTCTAGCTCCAGGGGGCTGGGAGCAGGAGGCAGAGCTGAAGCCCAAGGTGAGGGGCTTTCACCCAGCCTCTAGAGCCTGGCACTTTGAACTCGGACTTAAAGCCTCCAAACTGTGAGAGAATAAACTCCAGTTTGTTAAAACATTCCATTTGAGGTATGTTCCTGTCAGAGCAGTACTAGGGAACCAGCACACTAGGCCACTGGTATTTCAAATCCCGGCAGGATCACCCAGTGGAGCTTCCAGACTAAGACAGACTAGGAAGAAAGCCCTGGCAATCTACATCTGAACATCAAGCAGTAAGAACTCTGCACGTCACAGCAGAACGTTGTCCCGCACGGTGCTGGAAGATGGGCCCCAGGTCGAAAGGACACACAGTAGCAGCAACAGTAGACTCCGGCATGCCCGCTCATGAAGGCGGCGCAGAAGGAAGCGACATTTCCTCCTGTCGCACATGAGTCCTTGTGAGCCAGAGCCGACTCCATGGCCACTAACAGCCACAGTGACTGAGAGGCTTGAACTGGTTGAGGGGCAGGTGCACAGCTCAGTCATCAGACAGACAGCCTCAGCTCCCGGCTCTACCACTTCCCGACTCAGGGGCCCTGAGCAAGCCGCCTAGCATCCTCTCTAAGCTCTAACCGACATCTGAAAAACAAGTGCAACACCCACCCCCTAGCATCACCGGGAGGAGGAGGCCCCGAGGTGATAAATACACAAAATGATCCGGCGCCTGGCACGCGGCAGAAATGCAGCATGTGCGGGCTGTTTTGCTTACCCTTGTTTTTCACGGGCTCAGGGTCGGTTGGTGGGATCTGAGCATATTGAGTTCCGTCTAGGGCTAGCTGGGAGATTAGACAGAGTGGCTTTGTGGCCTACCATTTAGCACGGATCACAGAATCGTGTTGTAAAATATCTGTGGGCTCTGTGAGATGTGCAAGGTGGTGCAGTGGTTAAGCAGTTGGCTACTAACTGAAAGGTCAGAGGTTCGAATCTACCAGCTGCTCCATGGAAG
>NW_006924204.1:1663-2992 GCF_000298275.1 Orycteropus afer afer
GTGGCACCGATTTTCAGTAAACAGAGGCTGAGCTCAAGTCAGTTGCAGAAAGTCTATGTGTGGTTACCTCTGAATTGAATCAAGCCAGGAATGTGGACCCCTTTTGTTTTATCCTTCTCATTAGTGGCATTTGATCAGATTACAGCCTGGGAGGCAGCATTCTGTTTGTCAAGGAGAAAGCCCAAAGACATTGGAAAAAGATGAATTTCCCACATTTGCTTTTAGAACAGGAAGTTACTCTGGCTGGATATGGAAATCGGTGGTACAGCAACTCTTTGCCAAGGAGGAGTGGGTGGAAACGTGTCACATTGGAAGAACCTCACAGCAGAAAATGTTGGCTTTCAGCCTGACAGGCGTGTCCCTCTCTTTCACATCTGTCACCACCTGCCACCAAGACTTGGGTCAACCCTAATTAGTTAAAGCAAACTTGATGGCTTTTTGCCTGTGTCTTGCTTATGCAGGGACATGTGACCCAATCATGGCCAATGAGATGTGGGGAGAAGCCTGCTGGGGCTTCTGGGAAGGTGTTCTGAACAAGGAAGAGGTGTTCGCTTTCCGCCTCTCGGTGTTGAGTGGGTCTGGAGCGGTGGCAGCCATCTTGGATCCACGAGCAGTGATACTGAGGATGGTGACTCAGAGGCAGAAAGAACCTGAGTCCTTGGTGTCACCGTTGAGCTGCTGAGGAAACCAGCCCCGGGACGGATCGAGCTCTGACTGCCTTGCCAGGGGAGGTGATAAACATCATCATTGCAGCCACTTTTGGTTGGGTGTTCTGTTAGGTGCAGCCAAGGGCGTTCCAGGGGACACAGGGCCTGATGACTCCGTATGGTGCCAGATAGAAATAACAGGGTCACGTTGAGTCCTGGTAGACTGTGGTACTCGCTAACCCATGTGTTGCCTGCATCACCAGCCTGGGCCTATGAAAGAAGGGTTTGGCTTCCTGTTTATGTGTAAATCAGACCCCTCTAAGAAAAGGTGCTTCTTTACAAGGACCCCCCACCCACGGAGGTTCCCCGAGGACTTCCCCACCCAGCTGGTAGAGGCAGAGGAGTCCTGCGGCCTCTTTCCCCAGAAGCCTCCCCATCTCGGTGCTTACGGCTCGTGTTCACTACCTCGGCCTCACGTGCTCAGTGAGGAGGGCATCTGTTTCCACCACCTCCAGTCGTTTGAAGCCGAGATGAATTGTAACTCAATTCCTTATCCTTTCTATAACCACCCCCACCCTGATTGGAGACAGATGAGTGGCCATGATAACTCATCTCCTTTGTTCAGAAACCCAGCCAAGACCAGCTTGAAATCAGTTAAAACCAGCTCAGATCTGTTTTGGCC
>NW_006924204.1:3677-4841 GCF_000298275.1 Orycteropus afer afer
TGGGTGAGTACAAGCTGAATTCTTAAAACACATAAAGGGAGCTTACTGAGAGGTTGAGGCTTGACTGGGAGTTGAGGTTTAGCCAAGATCACCTCTGTGGTCCTGATGTTCCTTAAGACTGGTACTCGGGTTTGGTTTTGTGTGTACTTTCTGGGAGGGGGGGAGGTATCTCCGTGAGTGTATATCTGGTCTGGTTTAGTCCTGGTTTGTTTTGTATGTGTGCATGCATGTGAGGCGCTGGCAGGAAGAGACTCTCCAGTGAGAGGGAACTCAATGTGTGAATGAAAGTGGGTAACTAACGCCCTGGACTGGACTGCAGCCCCCTGACCGTGTCCTGAAATACTGGGCTCATTTTAGCCAGGAGCCTCTGAAAAGAAAGAAGATGACATTTGTTTTGTGATGCTGTCTGGCCCCAGTTTCAGCCTGGGTTCACAGAAAAAATGGCCAGGGAATGAGAATTTAAGTTATAGTACTTTGGTGCAATTAGATTTGTTTGCAAAATGGAAGAAAAGTGGGAGGAAATATTATGTTAAGGTTTTATATCTTTATTCCAGAATAAAAATTTACAGAAATAGTGCAAACTGATGGTTGTACAATCTAAAAGAAAAGTTGACTTTAAGGGAGCCCTGTAGGACACTGAAGAGCCTTGTCTTGACCCCATCCCTCCCCTGCCTGCTCCCCCTCTATACCTTCTGGAGTTAAAAGATAACTGACTGGTGATGCCACCGTCTAAACTAGGGAAGCCTTGCATTTAGAAACTCTTAGGGTTCTGGTTGTGTTTTACCCCTTTACACAAGGTGATCCCACAGAATGTGAAATTATCAAACAATATCATTAATAACACATGCAAGTAAAATCTTACTGAAGATAATTCAAAAACGGTTGACAGAGTACTTCCAGAAATGCAAGCTGGATTCAGAAGAGGATGTGGAACGAGGGATATCATTGCCAATGTCAGATGGTTCTTGGCTCAAAGCAAAGAATACCAGAAAGATGTTTACTTGTGCTTTATTGACTATGCAAAAGCATCTGATTGTGTGGATCATAACAAATTGTGGATAACATTGAAAAGAACAGCAATTCCAGAACACAGGAGTTCCAACTGTATTCATGAGGAACCTGTACATAGACCAGGAGGCTGTCGTTCAAACAGAACAAGGGGAC
>NW_006924204.1:8945-10458 GCF_000298275.1 Orycteropus afer afer
TACCAATCACCTTTTCTTTAATACTGGGTCTCCCTCCATCCAGTGCAAACAAACAAAAAATTCTGTAATCAAACTTAGCCAAGCTATTGCAGCAGGGAACATTGGAGGGACTGTTGGGTGTGTCACCCACCAACCACACTAGCTACCAATGCCAGCAGAGTCCGCCTGATTTGGGCTGGAGTGCTTGGGAAACTCCCAACACATTTCAATTCCTGTGATGGGTGTTGGGAAAATGACAATATGCATCTTTTGGACCAGTTTGCTCAGAATGTCTATTTCTATAGAGTCAGTCGCAAACTTTCCTTCTGATAGAACTGGAGTCAGCTCTCTCCAGACGGCTGTGCTTCCAAACTGGGCAGCTCTGGATCTTGTATCAGCACGTGGAGGGGCATGTGTGTACTTCAGTGCTACCTGTTCATTAGTGAATGCATCAGGACAAGGGGAACAGGACCACCGGGCTATCCACCACCCCACTGCGGATTGCAGCAGGACAGGAAGACTATGACCCACCAATTAATCCCTGCCTTTGAGGTGGACTTTTCTTGGCTCACTTCTTGGCTCTCCAACTCAGGGTAGCCAAGATCCTTATTTGTGATGATGTTCCCTATATTAGTATGAATACTTTTCACTTGTATTCACTGTCTACCTAACGGCTTATTTGCTTTGAAGCTCTCCAAATGACAGGCTACTCTATGGGCACCCCTAATCTCTTCTCCTTGGACTGTGGCCAGAAGATTCTGAGAGCTGTCTAGACCACAAGAGACTTGCCATGAATTTCTGAGTTCCACCAACTTTGCCCCTGAACAGCAGGAAGGAACTGGAATGATCTGACATCCCATTCCCCAAGAATGTGGACCAGCAACTGCTCAAAGGGGGGATTGAAGCCGAGATGAATTGTAACTCAATTCCCCATCCTTTTTGTAACCACCCCCTGCCCTGACTCCAGACGGATGAGCAGTCATGATAACTTGTTTCCTTAGCTGTTTTTCAGAAACCCAGCCGAGACCAATTTGAGATAGCTTAAAACCAGCTCAGATCTGTTCTGGCCACAGACATGCGCAGTAAGACAAACAGGACCAAAGTTGCTGGGAGCTAACATTTCCGCCTCTGCCTAAACCCCATCAGCTGATGATAGGAGGTCGGTGTAATTCATCCGGTGCACAAGCGCACTGCATTAAAAACAGACTGTCCTTTAAACCACGGCGAAGGGAACCTCAGCCAGTTTCCAGTTAATTCCCCCCCCAGATACCCGACATTTATATGAATGTGTACAGACCCCTTTCCTAAGCTTTCCAAAAACTGTACCCCAACCTCAACTTGGGGAGATCGATTTGGGTTCTGGCCCTGTCCCCTTACCATGCACATAGTAATAAATTATCTGGTAGCGTACTGCCTAAGGCACTTAACTGCTAACCAGAAGGCTGGCGGTTCAAACCCACCAGCTACTCCTCGGAAGGAAGATGGGGCAACCTACTTCCATAGTGATACTGCCTCGGAAACCCAAGGAGGGGTC
>NW_006924204.1:12356-13375 GCF_000298275.1 Orycteropus afer afer
TGACAGGGAGTTTTTTGAGAATGTATGTATAGGGAGCTCTGGTGGTGCAGTGGTTAAAGCATTGGGCTTCGAACCCAGGTCAGCACTTCAGGCCCACCAGCCACTCTGCTGGAGAAAGATGAGGCAGTCCACTTCCATAATATTGGAAACACCATGGGGCAGTTCCACTCTGTCCTCTAGGGGCGCTGTGAGTCACAATCCACTCCAGGCAGTGGGTGTGGTTTGGGCTCTGCTTCCGTGAAGACTGACAGCCCAGGAGACCCTCTGGGGAAGTTCCACTCTGTCCTCAAGGGCGCTGTGAGTCAGAATCGACTTGCTGGCAGTGGGTTTGGTGACTGTTCCGTTGTCCTGAAGAGAGTCTGTGTTTTTGTATTTGGTGAGAACGGTAACTACGAGACTAAACCAGTTGCCATGGAGTTGACCCCGCCTCATGGCAGCCTCTTGTGTATCAGAGTAGGGTTCTGCTGGGTAAAGCTTTAGTACCTGAATTTTCCAAACAGATTGCCAGGGCTTTGCTCTGAGGCACCCCTGGGTGGACTCAAACCCCCAACCTTGCTGTTAGCAGCTGAGCGCTTAACCGTTTGTGTCACCCAAGGACATCAAACAATAACATTAACTAGCATTTACTGAGTGTTTACTACGTGCCAGGCATTGTGCAAGCCCTTAAATGTATTTTCTTATTTAACCCTCACAATAACCATGGGAGGCAGGTACTGTTATTGTGCATATTTTACAGAAACTGGGGCACAGATGAATTGAGTAACCTGTCCAAGGTCACACAGCTAGTAAAGCAGAATGAGGGTTTCCACTCCGATAGCCCTGGTGGACAATGGTTAAATGCTTGACTGCTGACTAAAAAGTTTATGGTTTGAATCCACCCACCGCTCTGCAGGAGAAAGATATGATGACACTCCTGTAATTTAGCAAAAAAAAAAAAACAACTCCCTATGGGGCAGTTCTTCTCTGCCACACGGGGGCGCTGTGGGTTGGCGTCGACTTGACGGCATCCACCAACAACA
>NW_006924204.1:14715-15296 GCF_000298275.1 Orycteropus afer afer
CCCCCACCATGGACCTCTTCCTGTGCCAACCAAGCCAAGCAAACTCACTGCCGTCGAGTTGGATCCAACTCATAGCGACCCCTTCTTCTTGGGTTTCTGAGGCAGTATCACTATGGAAGTAGATTGCCCAACCTTCCTTCCGAGGAGTGGCTGGTGTTTATTATTGGTTTTAATCATAGAATAATATGTGAAAAATGTGGTTGTAAATTGCTGGAGTGTAGTGTTTCGTAGATTATACGAATGCTCACAACAAAGCTATTTTGTAAAATCTCTCTCCACATTGAACAGCATCATTATTACTTAATATTATTAGTGACTGAGTGGAAGCTGTTTTTGATTTTTCTCCTTTTCCTTTAATTACTACTCAATTCTCAAAAACGTTATTGATATGAGTTCACAAACACAAATTACCACAATATCGTAGCTGAAACACCAGAAAATGTGACCAAATCAGCGAGTGTGAGAACGCCGGCAGCAGTGAAAACAGCAGTGCTCTAGGGCCTCGGGTGAACCCATGTGATCGGCAGCATCATTGTAATTGGTAATCGTGGCGCTGACCAGATCACAGTAGAAGGGTCACA
>NW_006924205.1:0-1333 GCF_000298275.1 Orycteropus afer afer
AAATTGGATTGTGGTGATGAGATTCAGCCATTGTTCTTCCTTCTGCCTTTGCTCATTGGTTCCTCTTCTCCTTTATCTTTATTCATCAAGGTCTCAGAATTGAACTTGATTTTTTTAAGGCATAACTTATGCAACTAGCATAAGAGCTAATTAAACCAAAACCAAGCTCATTGCCCTCAAGTCTGTTCCAACTCATAGTGACCCCGTCCTTGGATTTCCAAGTTAATATCTTTACAGAAGTAGATTGCCCAGTCTTCCTTCTGAGAAGTAGCTGGTGGGTTTGAACCTCCAGCCTTCTGGTTAGCAGTCAAATTGCCAGAGCTCCCATAAGAGCTAATTGAGAGCTTATAAAAGCCATCAACTGTGTCTTGGGCTAAATGTTTTCAATGATTCTGCTGATCTGAGGATGCTAGGGAAAAGTGGTAAGCTGTCATACTGCTTATAGGTGAATTAATTAAAACTGAAAACATCAGTGCAAAGCTGAAATCGAGTTGCTTCAGATGCCCACTTTCTCCACACCCTTGTTCTAGGTGGAGAGACTACAGGGACAGCTTAGGAGCACTTGCTCTGAAGTTTCTAGCTCTTCTAATCTTTGCCTTACCTAGGAAGAATTAAGGTACTGTGTGCCAGCTCTAGCACAAAGGGTTAGGTGGGGAATCTTTAGATACCTCCCCAACACTGTTAACCAACCCCAAGCCACCCCTAAAAATACACCATCTAAGTGAAAACAGTGTGCTTGCTTGCTGGCAGTTTTAAGACAAATCACCTAACCTGTCACCCCACCCATTAAACTGCCAACCCCAAGACTCATTTATAGAATTTCTGGAGCTTCCACTGGGAGGGAGCAGAGGGATTGGCTGTAGAATTTGGAAATTATTGTGCTGAAGAAAAGGATGACTTTGCCTTCATCTTCATATATACTTTGTCTCTCTTTCTGTCGTTATTTGCAGGTACTTTGTATTTTAGGTTTGGTTAACTCATCTGTTTTCATGCACCAGGTGTGTTCGCCTCCTTTTCCTTTGTGTGATTAGTGTCACTTCACGGGAGAGGAGGGCACCTGTGGAGAAGGACAGTGCTCTTTCTTGATACCTGGAGAAGACTTACTAGAATTTGGAAATCCTGAAAAAATCATCTCAGTGTTGGTATTTTGAAATATCCTTTATTTAAAGCTGCCTGCTTTCTTTGTGTTCTTTATTTTGAATAGCAGTCTCCTGTTCCCATCTCTCTCTAGATTTGAGACCCGAAAAAAAAAGTGAAAAAAGTATGTGGCAAGAAATTATGGGATTCTTATATCAAGAACTAAGCAATATTGATTACAATTTGCCTAGCTTTA
>NW_006924205.1:2653-3777 GCF_000298275.1 Orycteropus afer afer
TTCATGTATTAGCTGGCCACCTTAATATCCTCCTTGGTGAAGTGTCTATTCATGTCTTCTGCCCATTTTTCATTTGGATTGTTAATTCCTTTGGTGTTGAGACGTTGGAGTTTTCTATAAGTCTTTGAGATAAGTCCCTTGCCAAATACGTAGTTATCAGCAAGTATGCATTTGTTGCTGTCGTTTTTGTTACATACTTTTCATGGTATCGATTTTTTTTGTTCCATATAATTTTCTATGCTGAGCTTGTTTTATTTTTGAATCGTGTTATCACTTCCTTCATTGCTATTATTTTAGTATTTGCTTAATGTTTATGCAGGTTCTTTTTTTTATTTTGATATGAAGGTTTATCATTTTTCTTTGAGGTTACCCTGTGATTTATAGTTTTCTTCCCAAGTTTAGAACAGTCCGTTCTATCTTGTAGTTGTCTTGACTTCCCTACTATCTACAAGTTCTGTAATGACACAATTTTTTCCCTCTTATTGGTTTGTAGTTGTCCTCATTTGTCAATTGATGTCTTTGTTCCCTGTTTACAATCTTGTAGCCTTATTTACTTTGGATACTTCCATAGCTGGGTTGGTTTCTGGGTTATATCATCATGTGTGTTAATGGTCAGTTGTTGCTGGCTGTTGTTGCTTCTCTGTCCAAAGGGCTCCCTTCAGCATCTCTTGTAAGGTTGGTCTGGTTTTAACAAATTCCCTTAATTGCTGCTTATCTGGAAATGCCCTGATTTCACCATCATATTTGAGGGACAATTTTGCTGGGTATATAATTCTTTGTTGGAAATTTTTCTCTCTCAGTGTTTTTCATGCAGTCTTCTCACCTGCATGGTTTCTGTTGAGAAATCAGAGCTCAGTCTTATTGATTGCCCCTTGTAAGTAACTTTTCATTTTTCCCATGCTGCTCTCATGATTTCTTTCTTTGTCTTTGGTTTTGGTGAGTTTGATGATGATATATATCTTGGTGCTTTTCTTTTGGGGTCTATCCTGTTTGGGGTTAGTTGAACTTCCTGAGTGGATATATTCTCATCTTTCATCATATCAGGGAAGTTCTCCTCCAATAAATCTTGGACAGTTTTCTCAGTGGTTTCATTTTTCTCTTCCTGTTCTGGAATTCCAGTGACA
>NW_006924205.1:4552-12607 GCF_000298275.1 Orycteropus afer afer
AAATCCAAAATGGTTGTCACTTGTAAAAATTCAAAATGGCTGCACCCTCAATCACTTTAAATATCCAAAATGGCTGCCACTTATAAACATTCAAAATGGCTACTCCCTTGGTCACTTTAAATATCCAAAATGGCTGCTGTGTGTAAACAATCAAAATGGCTGCTCCCTCCAGACAGCGAAAAGTCAACAGCTCAGGTTGTCTCCCTCCTTACTATTTCCCTTCCTAGTCATAGGCCTCCAGGACAGTCATCCCTGCAGCCCTTGGTGACCAGGGCTGATCTTTAGGTCAATTCTCAGGTCCCAACACCACTTGGAAATATTCAGGCTGTTGGTCCTGTCAGAGTAGCTGACAGTCCGCAGCTCCGACCATGTCTGTACTCACCGTTTTCGTTCAGGTTTTTCCACTAGTTGGTGCGTAATTCACTTCTGTATAGTTCCTTTCAAAGCTCAGGGCTCCAGGATAATCTTCTGTATCTCTGTCAACTGATTTTTCTTTTCTTTGTTGAAGAGAGTCTGTGTTGCTTGTCTGCCTATTCCTCCATCTTACCAGAAGTCCCCTCGGTTGGTTTGTTTTTGCCAAAATTTTTTTTTCCTTCTTTGAAATTATAATGAAGGTGGTCATACCACAAGTAAAGACAGAAGTAGGACAGAGAATGCTCAGAAGGCTGGTTTGGTCATCCACAATCGTTAGAAATGGCTGACTCCTAACAATATGTACAAAAACGTAAGATGTAAATAAAAAAACAAATGTTCCTTTTTAAAGTACTTTTATGAACAAAAGCAGAACCTTGGATGTTTTGGTTTTTTTCCCTCCCCTGTTGCTAATTCATACTGTGGGTTTGGTTGGGTGGTGGAGAGCGTGTGTTATCTGCTGTGGTGCTACCCAAAGTGGGCGGGTCAGGACTTTTTACTCGAAGGTGACCATGTTTAGATTCTGAGACAGAAGTGGAAGGTGAATAGGTCAAGGTGGCCTTTTTTTCCCCCCAGAGTTTAACTTTTCCTTTTTTGTTGTCTAGTCATCCTCATGAGGGCTCTGGTGGTGTAGTGCCTAAGGCATTTCACTGCTAACCAGAAGGCTGGCGGTTCAAACCCGCCAGCCACCCCTCGGAAGGAAGGTTGGGCAATCTACTTTTGTAGGGATATACCGCCTCAGAAATCTGTTAGTCTTCTGCTTCTTGGGTCAGCATCATCATCCTCATCATCTTCAGCTATCTGTTTGCCCCTAGGGCCCTCAACCTCCTCATCTTTATCTCTATCCCCTGGCTCACCATCGTCTTCTTCCTTCTCCTTTTCCTCTGCCACACTGTCCACTTCCTGTTCCCCATTTTTGTCATTAGCATTCCCATTAGTGGGTGCATCTCTTCCATTCTCCACTTCCCCTACAGTCTCCTTCTGTAGTGCTTGGTGGTGATTACAGAGCTGATGTCCTTGCTGTGTCTGACTTGGTAGGGCATACCGATGATTCAGTGCAGTGGGTTACAAAGAAAGTATGAGATTTTGGGGACTCTGGCAAGAAAGCTGCCGGTAGTTGAGGGAGTGGCTGTGACGAGCTAGGGCGCCAGACCTACGAACAATGCAAAGATGGCTTTTCAGAGCAACCAGAGTGGTATTAGCTCTTAAACTCTGAGTACTCCACGAGCAACACCCTCTTCCTAACTCCAGCTCCTGTTTCCTCTGTAACCTTTCCTTCTCCTGTCCCAGCTCAGTGACTTCCCCTAAATTGCTCTGGTCCTAGTTGCCTATACCACTCATTAGCTGCTTACATTGTCTTTTCTTGTTTATGATATTTTTGATGTAAGCCTTACCGCCTAAGTAGTTTGTAAGCTCCATCCAAAGAAGAGTACATCTTATTACCATTTTATATACATCTTCCACAGTGTTAGGATTGATAAATATCTGCTTAATATTTAGTCCTCACTCAACCACCAGAGAGCTTTCTGTTTTGAGATCACTGCTCTTTATTCTGGGCATATCGCAAGACTCCGTCTTTTGGTCTAGATCGCAAATCTCTCTCTTTATCAGCCTGAATGAGGTTAAAGGCTAAGGCTTTATCTTTTTGGTGGTGATACTGTCGTTGGCTGGCACAGTGTGTAGTTTTTACAGAACATGACATAGACAGTTTCTGATCTCCCAAGCCCAGTAGATGTTTAAACAAAACTGTGTGTATACATTTCAGAAGTTTTGTATTGTTTGGGGAAAATGCTAACTTATCTTTACCATCAGCACTTTGGAAGTGGTTAAGAGGCAGGCTGCTGGGCTGCTAACAGAAAGGTGGGTGGTTTGATCCTACCAGCTGTTCTGCAGGAGAAAGATGTGGCAGTCTGCTTCCATAAAGAAGTACAGCCTTGGAAACTCTATGGGGCAGTTCTCCTTTGCCCTAGAGGGTCACTATGAGTCGAAATTGACTTCAGGGCAGTGGGTTTGTTTTGGTTTATCAATACTTTGGAGATTTATGAACTTTCTTTCTTCATACTCCTTATCTCATGACCCCCTGCCCTGCAAAGTACCAAGAAAAACAGAAAGTAAACAAAACCTTTTGCAAATCTACATGGTTTCTCTCCAACCATGATGTGTCCTCGTCCACCTAAGCTAGAGCCTTGACGTGGCTTGAAATGTTTAGGTCATCAGTTCTCAACTTTTAGAGGACAGTGAACCCTTTCAGAATGTGATAAAAGCTTGGAGCCTCCCCACAGGAAAAAAATATATACACATGCACAGTTTTACTTGCTATTTCAGTGGGTTGTTTTTTGTTTTTTTTTTTGAAGCCCATCTACAGACCCAGGGTTCAAAACCCAGGTTGGGTCCCAAAAGCTGTGTCTTTGAATAAATATTTGGGTTTAGTTTATTTACCTGTCACAAAAAGGTCTAATTAATTTTCCATAAAAGCCAAGAGAATGTAACAACTACTCAATTTTTTACAGTAAAAAATCTCTTTCAAGTTGCTTTTTGACTTTTATACTAGGAGCTTTTTTGTGAGTATTTTGTGCCAAGAAGGATCAGCCTGCATTCCCTAATTGCTGCATCAAGTCTGTGCTCACAGGGCGTCCTGATGACATTTTTAAATACATGGAAATTTTTGAATGCATGAAAACGTCTAGTGCTGATTCCCTGCTGCATTTTTGCTCTGGCACCTGCTCCTCTCTTCTTGGAGTTTATCCCATTGCCTAATTCTGTACATTGTTTCCAAACCTTTCATTAACCATTGTTGGAAATTTTGCTTTGTAACCTCAGCATCCCTGCTTATCTTTTGAACAGAAGCAGAAATGACTCTGACTACTAGGCATTTCCTATAGTGGAAAGCTCTCCATCTCGCCTTTTCTGACTTTTCAGAGCATGAAATGGCTGTGCTAATCCTGGTGGCCTCAAGGCAAGAGCCTTGCTGTGGCAGACAAAGGGGAAGGACTGCTCCCAGCTTGGATTTTCCAGAGGCCAGAGGGAAAAAATTTTACATTTTACCAACTTCCTGTGGGAAACCTGCCCACCCTTGCTTTGTTTTGGCTGCAATGATGAAGGAAGTAATTCTCTGAGCGTTACTCCTACATGAAACCATCAATTTCCTAGCGCCTTGAGTACTGTATGTGGTAAATTTTCCAGAGTTTAGGTGCTTTCTTGGAGTTTAAGAAATTAAACAAAAGGGTTTATAGGAATTCTGGAAGTTTGCTTCTGCTGATTGAGTAGGAGTTTCTCAAAGCCAAAGGTACTTTGAGTCCAAGTCAGCAAATTACCTGCAGCTGTGTACTTTGTGCAAAGCTCTCTTGAGGGTACAACGGCTCAGAGGAACTGTAGTCCCTACTCATACTTACGGAGGTGACCGATTAGGAGTAAGACTGAGACGTATCCAAGTAACCTTTTGTTTCCGTATTTAATGTGCAATTATTGCATACCTTCTGTGGCAGAGCATCAAGATATTTTGTATAAGAATGAGAAAACTGCATGTGCCCCTGCCACCAGAGGCACCTATTTATAATGTACTTGTGGGAATTCAAAGGTGCCTTGGTGGTGTGGTGATTAAGCGCTTAGCTGCTAACCAGAAAGTCAGCTGTTTGAACTCAGCAGCTGCTCTGCAGGAGAAAGATATGGCAGTCTGCTTCCGTAATTTGCAGCCTTGAAAATCCTGTGGAGCAGTTCTTCTCTGTCCTGTAGGGTTGCTGTAAGTCAGAATTGACTCGATGGCAACAATTTGTTTGTTTGTGGGAATTAAGGTACAGGAATACTGTGTAGTGGGCACAAAACAAGTGTAGTTGACTTGAAGGTTTTGAGTTGAACCTCTGGTAGGGTGGATAATGGTAGAGCCTTCCTTGACATGGGGGCAGGAGATCAAACAGGAAGAATAAGAGTAAGAGAGATGACAAAATGCTGAGGAGCTTCTAAAGGAGGGATCATATATTGATGAGATCAGGAAAGGCGTCTTGAGAGAAGAGGGAATTTGCGAGATCTTTGAAATGGTTCAGGAATTAGGGTGAACATGAGGGAGAGTTTTAATGCCCATATATTCGGGGAGGAAAGAAAGAATCTAGACAGTGGGACCACTATGAGCAAAAATACAAATGTGAGAATATTTTTAAGGCATGTTTACAAAATGATATGACTAGTATACAGATGAGCCCAGGAAGATAGATTATAGACAGATTGTTGAGGCCTTGAGTAGCAGACCGAAGAGTCTAGCTCAGGTTAGGTCATGAGGAGCCATTGAGTAGATGAGTAACACATTCAAAGTGCTGCTTTTAAAAAGAATCGAACATTCAACCTGGCCTTGAAAGATGGATTGGAGCAAGGAGAGTAGATAAGAGATTGAAGAGATGATTTTGTAAAATACAAAGGCCCATAGCTTAGTGTTAATGGCAAGATTATTTCAAGGGCCTTATAGAGAAATTTGAGGAGATCTGGTAGCATAGTGCCTAAGCCATTTGACTGCTAACCAGAAGGCTGGCGGTTCAAACCCGTCAGCCACTCCTCGGAAGGAAAGCTGGGCAATCTACTTCCGTAGTGATATTGCCTCGGAAACCCAAGGAGGGGTCACTGTGAGTCAGGTTCAACTTGACGGCAGTGAGCTAGTGAGTATAGAGAAATTTGTAGGTTTTCATGAATTCTTTGTGATGACCAGGAGCAGAGTTGGTTCTAAAAGGTGTGTGTTCACTACCATGCTCTCTGGCTCACAGGCATCCCTAAAGTGTGAGAGCAGGTCCCATGTTTTCTGAAAAGTGCTCATAAGCAGCTCTGGCAGAAAGGAAGAAACCAAAACACATCTTATCTCTTTCTGTTTCCTTTGTGAAGTGTCTCTTTTGAAAATGAGAAATTTGCTACAGGCTTTTCTCAGAAATGTACCTAACCTGACAATAAATATAAGCCTTTCTTGTCTTCAGGGTAAGATGTTATAAGGCATTAAGATGCATCTAAGAGAAAGGCTTGGGACTGGGCATCTGTTTGCACATTTCATCTATGGAGACAGACTGTTCCCAGTTTGAACCCAGGAAGCCCATGGCGTTAGGAGTCTTTGCTTTTGTGGGGTACAGAGTTTGTGTGACCATATGCCATTCTTAGCTGCCTGCTGGATGGCTTCACCAGTGTAGTAGTTCAGGCTTTGCATGGTATAAACTTGATTCATCAAGGCTTGGGACAATTTTTCTATAAGTGTAATCTTTTATGTGAGGAATTCCAAGAAAACAGAACATGGCCATCTCTGCCTACCTTTGGAATTTAGTGTGGCTCCTTATCCCAAGGAATTTTACTTTAGCCAAGTGCTATCTCCTCCATGCCTTATTGAGCAAGATTTAAGAGGATGAGAGAGTACTTACAGGTTCTTCTTCTTTCCTTTGTCTCCCTAGTTGTTTGCTTGTTTCTCTGTTTGCCTCCTCCTTTTTTCCTTCCCTTAAATTGTGAGAAATTAAAAAAAGAAAAAAGTATATGTACAAGCATATGTTGTTATTGTTAGGTACTGTCATGTTGATTTTTGACTCTTAGTGACCCCATGTGACAGAGTGGAACTGCCCTATAGGATGTTCTAGGCTTTAATCTTTATAGGAGCAGATTGCCAGGTCTTTGTCCCACAGAGCAGCTGAATGGGTTCGAATCACCAACGTTTGGATAAGCAGCTGAGCACCTAACCATTGCACTACCAGAGCACCTTTTACATATGTATACGTATATATACAAGCAGTCCCTGAGTTACTAACAAGATCCATTCCTAAGTGTGTCTTTAGGTGAAATTTGTAGAGAAGTCAGAACAGATGCATAGCTTCTTATTTAGCCTATTTTTGAAGCCTTTTTCAGTGATTTAAAAGCTTCACATGCAGAAGAAGATTGTAATGAAGAATTTGTTGCAAGTAGGGGTTGACTCAATCATTTCAAGGTAAGTTATATAACATAAAGGGCAAGTATGAGTTATCACATGAGAAGCATCAAAAGGTGATGGAAAGAATGGAGAGTCATTGTACCAAAAAGAATTGGTCAGTGTTTAATCATTTCAGGAGGTAGCATACAATCAAGAAACAATAGTACTGAAGGAAGAAGTCCAAGCTGCACTGAAGGCATTGGTGAATAACAGGACTCCAGGAATTGACAGAATATCTGTTGAGATGTTTCAACAAATGGACGCAACACTGGAAGCACTCACTCGTCTATGCCAAGAAATTTGGCCAGCCAACTGGAAGAGATCCGTATTTGTGCCCATTCCGAAGAAAGGTGGTAGCAGAATGTAGAAATTATCAAACGGTATCATTAATATCACATACAAGTAAACTTTTGCTGAAGATAATTCTTAAACAGTTACAGCAGAACATCAACAGGGAACTGCCAGAAATTCAAGCTGGATTCAGAAGAGGACTGTGGAATGAGGGGATATATCATTGCTGATGTCAGATCGATCTTGGCTGAAAGGAAAAAATACCAGAAAAATGTTAACCTCTGTTTTATTGACTATGCAGAGGCATTCAGCTATGTGGATCATAACAAATTAATAGAATAACATTGAGAAGAATGGGAATTCCAGAACACTTAATTGTGCTCATGAGGAACCTGTACGTAGATCAACAGGCTCTGTTCAAACAGAACAAAGGGGATACTGTATGGTTTGAAATCAGGGAAGGAGTGTTTCAGGGTAGTATCATTTCACAATATTTGTTCAGTCTGTATACTTAGCATATAATCTGAGAAGCTGGGTTATATAAAGAATGGAGTATCGGAATTGGAGGAAGACTCATTAACAGCCTATGATATGCATATCACACCCTTGCTTGTTGAAGCAAAGAGGATTTAAAGCACTTACTGATGAAGATCAAAGACTACAGCCTTCAGTACGGACTACACCTCAATATAAAACAGAAATCCTCACAACTGGGCCAATAAGCAACATCATGATAAATATGGAGAAATTGTTGAGAATTTAATTTTACTTGGATGCACAATCATGGCCCATAAGAGCAACAGTCAAGATTTCAAATGATATATTGCAAAAGACCTCTTTAAAGTGTTAAAAAGCAAAGATGTCACTTTGAGGACTAAGGTGCATCTGATCCAAGCCCTAGTATTTTCAGCACCTTGTTTGCATGCAAAAGCTGGCCAGTGAGTAAAGAAGAATTAATGTCTTTGAATTGTGGTATTGGCAAAGAATATTGAATATATCATTGGACTTCCAGAAGAACAATCTGTCTTGGAAGAAGTACAACCAAAAAGCCCCTTAGAAATGAGGATGGTGATACTTTGTCTCATGTACTTTGGATATGTTATCCAAAGGGACCAGTCCCTGGAGAAGGATATCATGCTTAGTAAAGTAGAGACTGGGTGAAAAAGAGGAAAACCCTCAACAAGATATATTGACATGGTGACTTCAACAGTGGGTTCAAACATAGCAATAATTGTGAGGATGGCCCAGGCCCAGGCATTGTTTCATTCTGTTGTACATAGGGTCACTGTGAGTTGAAATCAAGTCAGTGACACCTAACAACAACTATAGTGAGTTATCCGTAAGCCTGGGAACTTTGTGCTCCCACAATCTTGATTTAATAGTTAACGTTTTGTCCTATTTGCTTCAAGTTGTAAAAATAAAATGATTTCAGA
>NW_006924205.1:12707-20174 GCF_000298275.1 Orycteropus afer afer
AGGCATTTCCTATAGTGGAAAGCTCTCCATCTCGCCTTTTCTGACTTTTCAGAGCATGAAATGGCTATGCTAATCCTGGTGGCCTCAAGGCAAGAGCCTTGCTGTGGCAGACAAAGGGGAAGGACTGCTCCCAGCTTGGATTTTCCAGAGGCCAGAGGGAAAAAATTTTACATTTTACCAACTTCCTGTGGGAAACCTGCCCACCCTTGCTTTGTTTTGGCTGCAATGATGAAGGAAGTAATTCTCTGAGCGTTACTCCTACATGAAACCATCAATTTCCTAGCGCCTTGAGTACTGTATGTGGTAAATTTTCCAGAGTTTAGGTGCTTTCTTGGAGTTTAAGAAATTAAACAAAAGGGTTTATAGGAATTCTGGAAGTTTGCTTCTGCTGATTGAGTAGGAGTTTCTCAAAGCCAAAGGTACTTTGAGTCCAAGTCAGCAAATTACCTGCAGCTGTGTACTTTGTGCAAAGCTCTCTTGAGGGTACAACGGCTCAGAGGAACTGTAGTCCCTACTCATACTTACGGAGGTGACCGATTAGGAGTAAGACTGAGACGTATCCAAGTAACCTTTTGTTTCCGTATTTAATGTGCAATTATTGCATACCTTCTGTGGCAGAGCATCAAGATATTTTGTATAAGAATGAGAAAACTGCATGTGCCCCTGCCACCAGAGGCACCTATTTATAATGTACTTGTGGGAATTCAAAGGTGCCTTGGTGGTGTGGTGATTAAGCGCTTAGCTGCTAACCAGAAAGTCAGCTGTTTGAACTCAGCAGCTGCTCTGCAGGAGAAAGATATGGCAGTCTGCTTCCGTAATTTGCAGCCTTGAAAATCCTGTGGAGCAGTTCTTCTCTGTCCTGTAGGGTTGCTGTAAGTCAGAATTGACTCGATGGCAACAATTTGTTTGTTTGTGGGAATTAAGGTACAGGAATACTGTGTAGTGGGCACAAAACAAGTGTAGTTGACTTGAAGGTTTTGAGTTGAACCTCTGGTAGGGTGGATAATGGTAGAGCCTTCCTTGACATGGGGGCAGGAGATCAAACAGGAAGAATAAGAGTAAGAGAGATGACAAAATGCTGAGGAGCTTCTAAAGGAGGGATCATATATTGATGAGATCAGGAAAGGCGTCTTGAGAGAAGAGGGAATTTGCGAGATCTTTGAAATGGTTCAGGAATTAGGGTGAACATGAGGGAGAGTTTTAATGCCCATATATTCGGGGAGGAAAGAAAGAATCTAGACAGTGGGACCACTATGAGCAAAAATACAAATGTGAGAATATTTTTAAGGCATGTTTACAAAATGATATGACTAGTATACAGATGAGCCCAGGAAGATAGATTATAGACAGATTGTTGAGGCCTTGAGTAGCAGACCGAAGAGTCTAGCTCAGGTTAGGTCATGAGGAGCCATTGAGTAGATGAGTAACACATTCAAAGTGCTGCTTTTAAAAAGAATCGAACATTCAACCTGGCCTTGAAAGATGGATTGGAGCAAGGAGAGTAGATAAGAGATTGAAGAGATGATTTTGTAAAATACAAAGGCCCATAGCTTAGTGTTAATGGCAAGATTATTTCAAGGGCCTTATAGAGAAATTTGAGGAGATCTGGTAGCATAGTGCCTAAGCCATTTGACTGCTAACCAGAAGGCTGGCGGTTCAAACCCGTCAGCCACTCCTCGGAAGGAAAGCTGGGCAATCTACTTCCGTAGTGATATTGCCTCGGAAACCCAAGGAGGGGTCACTGTGAGTCAGGTTCAACTTGACGGCAGTGAGCTAGTGAGTATAGAGAAATTTGTAGGTTTTCATGAATTCTTTGTGATGACCAGGAGCAGAGTTGGTTCTAAAAGGTGTGTGTTCACTACCATGCTCTCTGGCTCACAGGCATCCCTAAAGTGTGAGAGCAGGTCCCATGTTTTCTGAAAAGTGCTCATAAGCAGCTCTGGCAGAAAGGAAGAAACCAAAACACATCTTATCTCTTTCTGTTTCCTTTGTGAAGTGTCTCTTTTGAAAATGAGAAATTTGCTACAGGCTTTTCTCAGAAATGTACCTAACCTGACAATAAATATAAGCCTTTCTTGTCTTCAGGGTAAGATGTTATAAGGCATTAAGATGCATCTAAGAGAAAGGCTTGGGACTGGGCATCTGTTTGCACATTTCATCTATGGAGACAGACTGTTCCCAGTTTGAACCCAGGAAGCCCATGGCGTTAGGAGTCTTTGCTTTTGTGGGGTACAGAGTTTGTGTGACCATATGCCATTCTTAGCTGCCTGCTGGATGGCTTCACCAGTGTAGTAGTTCAGGCTTTGCATGGTATAAACTTGATTCATCAAGGCTTGGGACAATTTTTCTATAAGTGTAATCTTTTATGTGAGGAATTCCAAGAAAACAGAACATGGCCATCTCTGCCTACCTTTGGAATTTAGTGTGGCTCCTTATCCCAAGGAATTTTACTTTAGCCAAGTGCTATCTCCTCCATGCCTTATTGAGCAAGATTTAAGAGGATGAGAGAGTACTTACAGGTTCTTCTTCTTTCCTTTGTCTCCCTAGTTGTTTGCTTGTTTCTCTGTTTGCCTCCTCCTTTTTTCCTTCCCTTAAATTGTGAGAAATTAAAAAAAGAAAAAAGTATATGTACAAGCATATGTTGTTATTGTTAGGTACTGTCATGTTGATTTTTGACTCTTAGTGACCCCATGTGACAGAGTGGAACTGCCCTATAGGATGTTCTAGGCTTTAATCTTTATAGGAGCAGATTGCCAGGTCTTTGTCCCACAGAGCAGCTGAATGGGTTCGAATCACCAACGTTTGGATAAGCAGCTGAGCACCTAACCATTGCACTACCAGAGCACCTTTTACATATGTATACGTATATATACAAGCAGTCCCTGAGTTACTAACAAGATCCATTCCTAAGTGTGTCTTTAGGTGAAATTTGTAGAGAAGTCAGAACAGATGCATAGCTTCTTATTTAGCCTATTTTTGAAGCCTTTTTCAGTGATTTAAAAGCTTCACATGCAGAAGAAGATTGTAATGAAGAATTTGTTGCAAGTAGGGGTTGACTCAATCATTTCAAGGTAAGTTATATAACATAAAGGGCAAGTATGAGTTATCACATGAGAAGCATCAAAAGGTGATGGAAAGAATGGAGAGTCATTGTACCAAAAAGAATTGGTCAGTGTTTAATCATTTCAGGAGGTAGCATACAATCAAGAAACAATAGTACTGAAGGAAGAAGTCCAAGCTGCACTGAAGGCATTGGTGAATAACAGGACTCCAGGAATTGACAGAATATCTGTTGAGATGTTTCAACAAATGGACGCAACACTGGAAGCACTCACTCGTCTATGCCAAGAAATTTGGCCAGCCAACTGGAAGAGATCCGTATTTGTGCCCATTCCGAAGAAAGGTGGTAGCAGAATGTAGAAATTATCAAACGGTATCATTAATATCACATACAAGTAAACTTTTGCTGAAGATAATTCTTAAACAGTTACAGCAGAACATCAACAGGGAACTGCCAGAAATTCAAGCTGGATTCAGAAGAGGACTGTGGAATGAGGGGATATATCATTGCTGATGTCAGATCGATCTTGGCTGAAAGGAAAAAATACCAGAAAAATGTTAACCTCTGTTTTATTGACTATGCAGAGGCATTCAGCTATGTGGATCATAACAAATTAATAGAATAACATTGAGAAGAATGGGAATTCCAGAACACTTAATTGTGCTCATGAGGAACCTGTACGTAGATCAACAGGCTCTGTTCAAACAGAACAAAGGGGATACTGTATGGTTTGAAATCAGGGAAGGAGTGTTTCAGGGTAGTATCATTTCACAATATTTGTTCAGTCTGTATACTTAGCATATAATCTGAGAAGCTGGGTTATATAAAGAATGGAGTATCGGAATTGGAGGAAGACTCATTAACAGCCTATGATATGCATATCACACCCTTGCTTGTTGAAGCAAAGAGGATTTAAAGCACTTACTGATGAAGATCAAAGACTACAGCCTTCAGTACGGACTACACCTCAATATAAAACAGAAATCCTCACAACTGGGCCAATAAGCAACATCATGATAAATATGGAGAAATTGTTGAGAATTTAATTTTACTTGGATGCACAATCATGGCCCATAAGAGCAACAGTCAAGATTTCAAATGATATATTGCAAAAGACCTCTTTAAAGTGTTAAAAAGCAAAGATGTCACTTTGAGGACTAAGGTGCATCTGATCCAAGCCCTAGTATTTTCAGCACCTTGTTTGCATGCAAAAGCTGGCCAGTGAGTAAAGAAGAATTAATGTCTTTGAATTGTGGTATTGGCAAAGAATATTGAATATATCATTGGACTTCCAGAAGAACAATCTGTCTTGGAAGAAGTACAACCAAAAAGCCCCTTAGAAATGAGGATGGTGATACTTTGTCTCATGTACTTTGGATATGTTATCCAAAGGGACCAGTCCCTGGAGAAGGATATCATGCTTAGTAAAGTAGAGACTGGGTGAAAAAGAGGAAAACCCTCAACAAGATATATTGACATGGTGACTTCAACAGTGGGTTCAAACATAGCAATAATTGTGAGGATGGCCCAGGCCCAGGCATTGTTTCATTCTGTTGTACATAGGGTCACTGTGAGTTGAAATCAAGTCAGTGACACCTAACAACAACTATAGTGAGTTATCCGTAAGCCTGGGAACTTTGTGCTCCCACAATCTTGATTTAATAGTTAACGTTTTGTCCTATTTGCTTCAAGTTGTAAAAATAAAATGATTTCAGACAAAGTTGAAGTCTCTTTGACTCCCCACCCTTAGTTAAATTTCCTGCTCTACTCGGGAAACCTCTAGCATGAACTTGGTTTATGTAGTTGCAGTCTATCTTTTATAATTTAATATATTGCAAAAAATCATTATTTTGTGTTTTAAGAGTTGTATTGATAATAAATCATGTTAAACCATATGTATCACTTTACAACTTTTAAAAAGATACTTTGTTTTTTATTGATCTGCATTGAGTGATTTGATTTGGTTTGTGCCTTCTAATTACTGTGTAGTCTTCTACCATTCAGTTATACACGTTAGTATCTATTTTCTTAATGATGAGCATATAATTTTCTAGATTTTTACTGTTACGTTGTGCCTTGAACTTCTTTGATATACCTTCTTATATACATTTGAGAAGGAGCCCTAGTGGCACAGTGGTTAAGTGCTTGGCTGCTAACCTAAAAGTTGGCAGTTCCAACCCACGAGCTACTAGCAAGATAAAGATGTGGCAGTCTACTTCCTTAAGATTATAGCCTTGGAAATGCTATCGGGCAGTTCTACTCTGTCCTGTAGGGTTATTATGAGTCAATTGATTTGATGGCAATGAGTTTATACACATGTGGCATTATTTCTAAGATCTTTACCTGGAAATGGAATTATTCTGGCTCCTTGTCACTAACATAGAGCAGATTTATTGGCTATCAAAGACATAAAACCCTCCTACTTCTTAGCTGTCTGAACAGCATCTGAAGATACATTCTGACCGGCAGCTCAGGTCAACCACAGGTTCATGAATTTCGTTGTAAGCCTAGGAACAAGGTGTTTTTCTCAGTCCTTCAACTGGTTACCTTCATAGAATAAATAAATGTATATGTCAAAAATGGGAGATTAAATAACAAAATGTGTAATTTAAAAAAAAATTTATTGTGATTTGGGTGAAAGTTTACAGAGCAAATTCATTTTTCATATAGCAGTTCATAAACATTTTGTCTCATGACATTGAGTGCAATTCCACACAGTGTAACAACTCTCTTCCCACTTCTTCCCTGTAGTTACCTCTTCCTGGTATCCTTCCCTCCCATACACTCCGTCTCCCCAAGCTGCCTCCTTGTATAAACACTACTCTTCTGTTCTCCCATGAGTGATCACTCCAAGGAGTATATCTACCTGATGTAAATGTTCACCCCATATGCCTGTCTGTTGTTTGGCTGGAAGCCACAGCAGTGAGTTCAATTCTAGAGCTGAAGGGTAGCTAGGGGCCATAGTTTCAGGGGTCTCACCAGGCTCTATCAGACGAGCAAACCTGGTCTTTTTTTCTTTTTCTTTTTTTTTTTAAGATTTTTAGTTTTGTTCCATATTGTTCTCCCACTCTGTCCAGGATCTCCTGCACTGATCCCCCCCCTCCGATGGTTGACAGTGGTAGCCAGGCACCATCTAGTTCTTCTGGTCTCATGGTCATATAGGCTGAGGATTACTTGGTCTACTAGTCCCTTGGACTAATTGTTACCATGCCTCTGTGGTTTTCTTTGTTCTTTGCTCTACATGAGGAGAGACCCATTGTTGCATCTAGATGGGTGCTTGCAAGCTTTTAAGATCCCATTCGCTACTCACCAAAGTAGGATATTTAACAATGTTTTTGTGTAGTATGGTATGCCAGTTGAGCTTGATGTCCCAGCAAAATGTGTAATTTTTTTTAACAAGTCATTATAAAGTAACTTTACTCTCCCTATCCCTCCTTTTTAAATTTCTGAAGTAATGCACATTCATTGCAAATAATACAGATAATACTAAAATATGTATAGTAAAAAGTTTGTCTCTTGGACCTGGAGGTCCAAGGTCAATTGGCATAACATAGTTCACAAAGACAATATTCTACATCCCACTTCGTTGAGTAGTGACTGGGGGCTTAAAAGCTTGGGAGAAATCATCTAAAGAACAACTATTGGTCTCTCCCCTTCCGAAGTAAAGAAGAGTAAAGACAATCAAAGACACATGGAAGCAATTAGTCCTTTGGATTAATTGACCACATGAACCTCAGCTCCCACAACCTGGGACCAGAGAGCTAGAAGATGCCCAGCTACCACTGCTGACTGCTCTGAAAGGAATCACAATAGAGTGTCCTGGGTAATCAAGTGGAAGTGAAATGTGGACAAAACTGAAAATCATTATTTAAAAAAAAAAAAAAACGCGCTTACTGGTCTGCTAAAGACTCTGGTAGAACTCCTGAGAGTATGGGTCTTTGTCATCCTTCAAACTGAACTCATGTCCATGGCTCAACTTTTAACCAAACAGTAGACAGGCCTGTAAGGTGAACATTAGCACCAGGGAGGCACTTACCCATTAGAATGATCAACTACATGCCCAGGGATGGAGAAAGGGATAGTAAGAATGGGAAAAGGGTAAACACAGGGAAGAAGTGGGAGGAGTGCTGTTACATTGTGGGAATTGCAGCCAATGTCATGAAACAAAATGTGTGTGGATTACTGAATGGAAAGCCAATTTGCGCTGTAAATTTTCACCCAAATCACAATAAAAAGTTTTTAAAAATAAATCATTGTTGTTGTTGTTGTTGTTAAATGCCGTCGAGTCGTTTCCGACTCATAGCGACCCCGTGCACAGCAGAACGAAACACTGCCCTATCCCGCGCCAGCCCCACAATCCTTGCTATACTTGAGCCCATCATCGCAGCCACCGTATCAATCCATCT
>NW_006924206.1:0-588 GCF_000298275.1 Orycteropus afer afer
TCAATAAAACACAAGTAAACATCTTTCTGGTATTCTTTGCTTTGAGCCAAGATCCATCTGACATCAGCAATGATATCCCTCATTCCACTAAGAGTAGTGCAGCAGAAATGAAGTCTTGATACATGCTACAATATGAATGAAACTGGAAGGCATTATGCTGAGTGAAATAAGTCAATCACAAAAGGACAAATACTGTATGACCCCACTTATATAAAAAAGAGAAGGCAAATGTATAAAGAACAAAGCTTACTAGTGGTTTTCCAGAGGCAAAAGGAAGGGGGAAAAGGGAGGGTTGGTCAGTGGTGATGAAAATATTGCATTGATTAAGGGTACAGTTGCACATCATATTATTGTAATTGCTTTAAAGTTTTTGTTTGTTTGTTTGTTTGTTTTAAGTAGTGGTAGAGGAGGTTGAAATGCGCTGGGGTTTTATCATAAAGAATCTCAGTGGCAGCATAAGTGTGATAGTTAAGGTTATATGTCAACTTTGCTGGGTCTGGTTCTGAGTGGCTGGGCAGCTGGTGGTAGTTATTCCCCATGATGAGACATAATCAACTCCATGGTGGAATCTGCCGCAAGCAGCTGAGT
>NW_006924206.1:1543-3298 GCF_000298275.1 Orycteropus afer afer
CATTTTATTGAAATATAATTTACTTACAGTGAAATACACAAAACTAAAGTGATGTGGGTCAATTTTTTTTTTTTTGGCAGTGTTCCCTCCCCTCCTACCCCTGGTAACCAACAAAGAAAGTTTCCTTCCATATATAAACCTTTCCCTGACTTTTTACAATAATGATCTAAGACTATATTTGTCCTTCTGTGATTGACTTATTTCACTCAGCACAATGTCCTCCAAGTTCATTCATGTTATGTGGTGTTTTGCAGATTCTATATTATTTTTTAGTGTTGCATAATGTTCCATTGTGTGTATGTACCATAGCTTGTTTATCCATTCTTCTGTTGATGGGTACCTAGGTTGTTTCCATCTTTTTGCTATTGTAAATAGTGTTACAATGAACATGGGTGTACATGTATGTGTTCTTGTTCTGACTCTCACTTCTTTAGGATATATACCTATAATGGGATTGCTGAGTCAAATAGCATTTCTAATTCCAACTTTCTAAGGAATCACCATGCTGTTTTCCACAATGGTTGTATCCTTTGACAGTCCCACCAGCAGTGTACGAGAGTCCCAATCTCTCCACATCCTCACCAGTGTTTGTTATTTTCTGTCTTGTTGAACTTTGACATTAGTGCTGGGGTGAGATGGTATGTCATTGTTGTTTTGATTTGCATCACTCTGATGGCTAATGATCGTGACCATTTCTTCATGTATTTGCTGGCCACCTGAATATCCTCTGGTGAAGTGTCTATTCATGTCTTCTGCCCATTTTTTAACTGAGTTGTTAATCTTTTTGTTGTTGAGGTATTGGAGTTTTCTATAAATTTTAGAGATACGTCTCTTGTCAGATATGTAATTATCGACGAGTACGAATTTGTTGCTGTCATTTTGTTATGTGCTTTTTCGTGGTGTTGATTTCTTTGTTCCATATAATTTTCTGTGCTGAGCTCATTTTGTTTATGAACCATATTATTACTTCCTTCATTGCTATTATTTTAGTATTTGCTAAATATTTTATTTTTTTAATTTTGATATGAAGGTTTATCATTTTTCTTTGAGGTTACCCTGTGATTTATGATTTTCTTGCCAAGTTTAGAACAGTCCATTCTATCTTGTAGTTGTCTTGACTTCCCTACCATCTAGAAGCTCTGTAACTACACAATTTTCCCCCTCTTTTTGGCTTATAGTTGTCCTCAATTGTCAATTGATGTCTCTGATTCCCTGTTTACAATCTTTAAGCTTATTTATATACTTCCATAACTGGGTTGGTTTCTGGGTTATGTCATCATGTGTGTTAATGGTGGTTGTTGTGTGCTATTGTTGGTTCCCTGTCCAAAGGACTGCCTTTAGTATATCTTGTAAGGTTGGTCTGATTTGAACAAATTCCCTTAATTTCTGCTTATCTAGAAATGTCCTAATTTTACCATCATATTTGGGACAATTTTGCTGGCTATATAATTCTTGGTTGGAAATTTTTCTTTTTTAGGGTTTTATATATACAATCCCATTGTCTTCTTGCCTGCATGGTTTGTGCTGAGAAATCTGAGCTTAGTCTTATTTGTTGCCCCTTGTAGGTAACTTTCATTTTTCCCATGCTGGTGTCAGGATTCTTTCTTTGTCTTTGGTTTTAGTGAGTTTGATGAAGCTATATATTATGATTTTCTTTTGGAGTCTGTCCTGTTTGGGGTTTGTTGGACTTCTTGAATAGATATATTCTCATCTTTCATCATACCAAGAAAATTCTCTTCCAACAAATCTTTGACA
>NW_006924206.1:3424-4241 GCF_000298275.1 Orycteropus afer afer
ATTTTGTCAGTGTTTTCCTGGAGCTGTCTCTCAATCTGTTGAAGATACCTAAATATAATTCTTGTGAATTCCTTATCAGGGGGTTCCAATGCTGCATCTTCCTCAAGGATGTGTTCTGGGTCTGTATCTTGGTACCTTGTTTCTACTGCTTTATCTTGCTTTTTTTGTGTGGACTGTGATGCTCCGTTGTCTCTGAGGCATTGTGACTTTTTTGTGTTTATATTTAATCAGTTATTGTATGTTGGAGTGACTTGCCCATGATTTTCATTTTCTTTGTATGTTAGCTGCATAAGAAGGGTACTGTGCTGTGCTCCTCTATTCACTAGTTGACAGCACTTAAATGCTCCCCACCTGTCTCCTTTGCCATTGTCTGCCTTCTGTATGTCCCTCCTATCCTTGGCAAATGGAGCCTATTCTTAGGTCCCTGGGATCTGTATGAGATTGCTGTCACTTTAAAATCCAAAAGGCCATGGCTTTTAAACATTCAAATTTGCTGCACCGTTGGCCACTTTAAATATCCAAAATGTCTACAACTTTTGAACATTCAAAATGGCTGCACCCTCTGGATAGGTGAAAGTCCACAGCTCAGGTTGTCTCCCTCCTTGCTTTTTTGCTTCCTAGTCACGGGCCACCAGTGCAGTCATCCCTGCAGCCCTTGGTGACCAGGCTAATCTTTAGATCAATTCTCAGGTCCCAACACCACTTGGAAATAATCAGACTGTTGGTCATATCAGAATAGCTGACAGTCTGCTGCTTCAACCATCTCCGTACTCACTGTTTTCATTCAGGTTTCTTCAACCAGTTGGTGTTTAATCCA
>NW_006924206.1:5051-9549 GCF_000298275.1 Orycteropus afer afer
ATTGTGGTAAACTGTGGTCAATGTCATGAGACAAAGTATATGCGAACTGCTATATGGAAAGTGAATTTGCTCTGTAAATCTTCACCCAAATCACACATACACACACACACACACACACAAAAAAAAAACAGTCCCAGAGCTCAGCCTATACAACTGGATGGTGCCTGGCTACCACTACCCACTGGTCTCAACAGAGGCATTATAGATGGGTCCTTATAGAATGGGAGAGAATGTGGAACAGAATTAAAATTCTTCAAATGTCCAGACTTATTGGATTGGCTGAGACAGGAGAGCTCCTTGAGACTATTGCCCTAGGATATGCTTTAAACCTTAAACTGAAATTGTCCCTTAAAGTCACAGTTTAGCTAAACAACAGGTTGGCTCATAAAATAAAGAATATCAGAAGAGTAATGATCTTCTTTAAGAAAAAATTATAAGAGACCACATTACTCTAAAGTGAAGATGAGAAGATAAGAGAGCACAGAAACTAGAGTACTGGACAGGGTACAACCAGAATGGAACGAATGAGAATAATAACATTGTGAAAAATGTAACCAACATCACTGAATAATCTGTGTAGAAAATCTTCAAAAGGAACCTTATTTGCTGTGTAAACTTTCACCTTAAACATAATAAAATATTAATGAACAACAACAACAAAAAATTTGTAGGATCAGACTTAGGACCAGAACCCTGGTCTCCTAATGCCCAATTCAGTATTCTTTTCATTGCAGCATACTCCCAAACACTAGAGCCTAAGTTATTTTTGCTTTGATTTGTTTCTACCATGCCTATGGTAGACCATTTTGGATAGCACTTAAAGTTAGAAACACACAAATAGCACACGATTAAGCTGTAGCAATTTATATTCTACTTTTATGGGTTATTTATGGTAAACCAAATAGGAAACTCTTACCCTAACATCTCTCCCTTTTTTATTCTTGAAGTCTAGCATTTATTAAAAATTAAACAGAAATACCTCATATCCTTGAGACAAACTTTTTGTACTTGCAATTTTCTAAAACATCCTAATTACAAAGGATTGAAACTTTCAAATAGCACAAGGATGATTCCATTTATAACTTGCAATCATTATCTTACTCTGTCTAAAGAAAAAACACATTGAAATTTTCTTCTTTTCAAAAATGCCAAAGCCATGTTGATATGCTTTCTTTCTTCCTCTTTTTTTTTTTTTTTTTTAATTTTGATTTTGGTGCAAATTTACAAAGCAGGTTCCTTTTACTCTAAACAGTTCAAACACATTTTGCTTCACAGCTCCAGTTACAATCCCAACAATATACAGCTCTCTTCCCAACTCCTCCCTGTGACTACCCTATCCCTGTGTCCTTACATATGCATTCCTGTCTGTCCAGCTCTGACCCTATGCAAATGCTGCCCTTTTCTCACCATTTATTTGATCTAAGAAGTGCAACTCCCTGGGGTATGTGTTTTGCTAGTAGGCCTTTCTATTGTTTAGCTGTTCCTCTGGTCTCAGGTTTGTAAAGGCTGAAGTTCCCATGATCGTTAGTCCCTTGGACTAATTGTTTCCATGTGACTTTGATTTTCTTCGCTCTTCATTGCTCCAGAGGAGGGGAGACCAATAGTTGCATCTTAGATAGCTTCTCAAAAGCTTTTAAGACTTCGATCACTACTCACCAAAGTAGGATGTAGATCAATATTTTTACGCACTGTGTTGTTCCAGTTGAGCTTGATGCTCCTCAAAACCATGGTCCTGAGACTGCAGGCCCAGTGACTTACTCCCTCAAGATTCTTGGTCGTCATTGAGGACCTACTCCAAATTTGTCCCCTGTTAGTTCTATAATATATATGGGTATTTTTGTAACACAGATACACATGTAGGAATATCATCAGCCAAATCTATCTATGGCCATGGGTATATTCCTGTTTGTCAACCCACAATTGATGGCCTCAGTGTCTGTGCATCCACTCATAGACTAGTGTTTGTTGTTACTGAAAATGCAGTATTGTATTTGTAATAGTATTTGCCTCTGTTGTCTATACCTTTTGTGCACCTCTCTGTGTCCTCTTTTTCCCTATTATTGTGCTGGTCACACACTTTTGTTATATTGCCTTTCCATTCACCCATATCAACCTATGGCTCTTAACTAGTAAGAAAGTTTCCCTTACCTTCCCTCACATCCCTGGTAACAAAGTAAATTTTCTTCCCTGTGAAAACTTTTCCTTGATTTTTTATAATAATGGACTCATACAATATTTATCCTTCTGTAATTGACTTATTTCACTCAGCATAATGTCCTCCAAGTTCATCCATATTATGAGGTGATATGAGAATTCTTCATTATTCTTTAATGTTGCATAGTATTCCAGTTGTGTGAATGTACCATAGTTTGGTTATGCAGTCATCTGTTGATGGCCATTTAGGTTGTTTCCATCTTTTTGCTATAGTGAATAGTGCTGTGATGAACATGGATGTGCACATGTCTATTCTTGTCCCGGATCTCACCCCTTTAGTATATATTCCTACTAGTATGATTGCTGGATCAAACGGTGTTTCTATTTCCAATTATTTAAGGAAATGCTGTACCATTTTCCACAGTGGCTGTACCATTTTCCACAGTGGCTGTACCATTTTACAGTCCCACCAGCAGTCTGTGAGAGTCCCAATCTCACCACACCCTCACCAACATTTGTTATTTTTTGCCTTGTTGAACTTTGCTATTATTGCTGGAGTGAGATGATATCTCATTATTGTTTTGATTTGCATCTCTCTAATGGCTAATGATTGTGAGCATTTCTGAATGTGGTCATTGGCCCCCTGTATATCTTCTTTAATGAAATAGCTGTTCATGTCCTTTGCCCATTTTTAAATTGGATTGTTTGTCTTTTTGATGTTCAGGTGTTGAGATTTTCTCTAGTTTTTAGAGATAATTCCCTCGTAACATATGTAATAGCCAAATATTATCTCTCCATCTGTGGGTTCTCTTTTTACTCTTTTGGAGAAGTCTTTTGATGCACACAATAATTTAATTTTTTAAAGATTCCAGTCATCTAGTTTCTCTTCTTCTGCTTGTGCATTTTGGATTGTGCTTGATAGTCTATGTATGCCATAAATTAGGGCTCCTAGGTTTGCTCCCTATTTTATCTTTGATGAACTTTATAGTTTTGGGTTTTATGTTTAGGTCTTTGATCCATCTTGAGTTCTTTTTAGTGTATAGTGTGGGGTATGGATCTTATTTCAATTTTCTGCAAAAGGATATCCAACTTTGCCAGCACTATTTGTTAAAGAGGCTATCACTCCCCCATTTAATTGGTTTCAAGTCCTTTGTCAATTATCAGCTGCCTATAGATGGATGGGTCTATTTCTGAATTCTCAATTCTGTTCCACTGGTTTGTTTGTCTTTCATTGTACCAATACCAGGTTGTTTTGACTACTGTGGCTGTATAGTGGGTTTTGAGATCCAGGAGTGTGAGACCTCCTACTTTGTTCTTATTCTTCAGTAGTGCTTTGTTTATTAAAGGTCTCTTTCCTTTCAATATAAAGTTGTGGTTGTTTTTTCCATGTCCTTAAAGAATGCTGATGGAATCTGGATGAGGGTTACATTGAATGTATAAACTGATTTGAATAGTACTGGCATTTTCACAATATTCAGTCTTCACATCTATCAACAAGGCAAGTTCTGCTATTTTTTTAGGTCTCTTGTAGTTTCTTGTAGTCGTGTTTTGTAGTTTTCTTTGAGAGGTCTTTTGTATCCCTTGTTAAGATTTATTTCTAAGTATTTAATCTTTTAGGAGCTCTGGTAGTGTAGTGCCTAAGGCAGAAGGCTGGCAGTTCAAACCCACCAGTCACTCCTCAGAAGGAAGATTGGGCGATCTACTTCCGTAGTGATACCGCCTCAGAAACCCAAGGAGGTGTTGCTATGAGTCAGATCTGATGCAACAGCAGTGAGTTTGGTTTTTTAGTTTTGGTATATAATCTTTTTGATAGCTATGGTAAATGGTATTATTTTCCTTATTTCCTTTTCAGAGATCTCTTTGTTGATGTAGAGGAATCCAACCAATCTTTGTATGTTGATTTTATATCCTGCCACCTTGCTGAATCTTTCTATTAGTTCCAGTAGTTTTCTTGCTAAGTCTTATTTTTTTCTATGTATAGGATCATGTTATCTGCAAACAGAAATAGCTTTACTACTTTGCCAATTTGGATGCCTTTTATTTCTCGTTCTTGCCTTTCCTGGCTTGAACTTCCAATACAGTGTTAAACAGAATTGGTGATAAAGGAAGTCCTTATCTGGTTCCTGTTCACAAAGGTAGTGCCTTGAGTCTTTCTTCATTGAGAATGATGTTGGCTCTTGGTTTTGCATATATATCCTTTATTGAGAAATTTTCCTTCTATTCCTGTTTTTATAAGAAATGGGTGTTGGATTTTATCAAATGCCTTCTCTGCATCAATTGATATGATCATGTGGTTCCTTTCCTTTGTTTTATTTATGTGATGGATGATGTTGATTGTTTTTCT
>NW_006924206.1:9665-10831 GCF_000298275.1 Orycteropus afer afer
TTGGCTAGGATTTTGTTGAGGTTTTTGCATCTATATTCATGAGGGATATTGGTCTGTAGTTTTCCTTTTTCATGACATCTTTACGTTGTTTTGGTATCAAGCTTATGCTTGCTTCATAAAATGAATTTCAGAGTATTCCAACATTTGCTATGTTCTGGAATAATTTGAGTAGTATAGGTGTCAGCTCTTCTCTGTACATGTGATAAAATTCTTCAGTGAAGTTGTCTGAATCAGGACTTTTATTTTTGTGTGTGGGGAGTTTTTTATGATGTGCTTTGTTTCTTTGGGTATGGGTCTGTTCAAGTATTCTATCTCAGACTCTGTTAGTTTAGGTAAGTCTTGTGTTTCTAAAAATTTGTCCATCTCTTCTAGGTTTTCAAATTTGTTGCAGTATAATTCTTCATAATACTCTGTTATTATCTTTTTTATTTCAGTTGGTTATGTTGTGATGTTGCCCATTTCATTTATTATTCATGTTATTTGTATCTTCTTTTTCTTTTCTTTTGTTAAGTTTGCCAGTGTTGATTTTGTTAATTTTTTCAAAGAACCAGCTTCTAGTCTTATTGATTATCTCTATTTTTGTTGTTGTTATTTTCTGCTTCATTTATTTCTGCTCTTTATGATTTCCTTTTTTCTGGAATCTGCAGTTTTCTTTTGTTGCTCTTTTTCTAATTGTTGGAGTTGTTGAGTTAAGGTGATAATTTTGGCTTTGTCTTCTTTTTTGATGTGTGCATTTATTGCTATAAATTGACCTGTGAGTACTGCTTTCACTGTGTCCCAAAGGTAATGGTAAGTTGTGTTTTCATTCTCATTTGTTTCTGGAAATTTATTTCACACTTTATTTTTTTGTTACCCAGTAGTTCCTGAATAGTGTACTACTCAGTTTCCATATTTGATTTTTTTTTCCCTTGGTCTTCCTGTTATTGATTTCTAATATTACAGCATTGTGATCTGAGAAGATGCTGTGTAGTATTTCAATATTTTTAAATATATTGAGGCTTGTTTTGTGGCCCAACATATGATCTATTCTGGAGAATGATCCATGTGCACTGGAGAAGTATGTGTACTGTGTTTTTGTTGGGTGGAGTGCTCTGTATGTATATATGAGGCCGGGTTGTTTGATTGTGTTGTTGAGATCTTCTGTATCTTTGTTGAGTTTTTTTTTT
>NW_006924206.1:11152-12591 GCF_000298275.1 Orycteropus afer afer
CCAGCCTTCTGGTTAGCAGTCAAATGCCTCATCGAAAGTGGTGTGTTAAAGTCTCCTCCTACTACTGTAAAGTTGTCTATTTCTCCTTTCAATTCAGTTAATTTTTGCTTTGTGTATAACCCAGCCTAACACAGGGTGCATAAATGTTTATTATCATTAACGTCCTTTTGGTCAATTGACCATTTTAATATCATATAATGTCCTTTTTCCTTTATACTGGTTTTCACCTTGAAGTCTATTTTATCAGAAATTCATATTACAATCTTTTGTTGTTGTTGTTGTTCCCATTAGCTTGTTATATTTTTTCAAGCCCATAATTTTTTATTTATTTCTATCTTTGTGTCTAAGGTGGGTCTCTTGTAGGCAGCATATTGATGAGTCTTCTTTTCTTATCCAATCTACCACTCTCTTTCTCTTGAGTGGTGCATTATTCCATTCACATTCAATGTAACTAATAATATGCATGAATTTATTGCTGGCATTCTTCTGTGGGTTTGTTGTTGTTGTTGTTGTGTTGGCGGGGATTTCTTTGTTCCAAATATTTTTTGTGCTGAGTTCATTTTGTTATTGAGTATTATTTCCTTTTTCTTCATTATTGTTGATTTTGTGTTTACTAAGTTCTTGTGATTTTTTTCTTTCTTATTTTGGTTGGAAGGCTTGTTAATTTCTCTTTGGTTATGCTGTAATAAACTCTTATCTCTCTAAGTTTGGAACGTATGTTCTACATAAACATCATCCTGACTTCCTCTCCATTTAGAAGTTTTGTAATTATAACATTTATTCCCTTTGCTTGCTTCATTGTGGTTGTCACTTAGAGATTGATTCCTCTATTTCTCTATTTATATTTTTGCAAGCTTATTTTAGTTTTGAGAGTTCTTTTTTCTGGGTTAGTCTCTAGGTGGTTGTGTCAAGTGTTTTGGTTTTAGTTTGTTGTTTTCCATTGTTGGTTTTCTGTTAGAAGGACTCCTTTTAGCATTTCTTGTAGGGTTGATCTGTTTTTCACAAATTCCCTTAAAAATTTATGTTTGTCTGGGATTGTCTTAATTTTATCCTCATATTTGAGGGGCAGTTTGGCTGGATATGTAATTCTTGGTTGGCAATTCTTTTCCTTCAAGGTTTTGTATATGCCATCCAGTTCCTTCTTTCCTGCATGGTTTCTGCTAAGAAATCAGAACTTACTCTTATTGGTTGCTCTTTGTAGGTAACATTTCATTTCTCTCTGAAGAAAAGAATCTGTCTGAAGAAAAGATTCTGTCTTTGTCTTTGGTTTTGTAAAGTTTGATTATGATATGTCTTGGTGACTTTATTTTGCATCTATCATGTATGGAGTTTGTTGAACTTCTTGGATGGAAATCTTTTCTTCTTTCATGATATAGGTGAAAATTTATGTTAGCAAGTCTTCAATAATTTTCTCAGTGCTTTATTATTATTATTGTTAT
>NW_006924206.1:13646-15159 GCF_000298275.1 Orycteropus afer afer
TGTGTTTGCGGGGGTGAGCCAGATGAAGGATTGGTAAAAATGAAAGAAGAAGAGGATTCAAAATAGAGTCTCATCAGTAATCACCATGCTATTTCCCTCTAGCAAATTAGTGCTTGAAAAACTAGGTGCAGCAGTTTGAATTAGGGATTTTGGTGTTCTGAACAGCTCACTGAGTCAGAGTGCACCAAACTCAGAGGAGTAGAATTGAAGGAAAGGTATAGGGAAAGAAATTAGAGATCTACCTGGCAGAAAGTAGATAGGCAGCCAAGAAAGGCCATTAGAGACTTCCCTGGGGGAGCGACTGGCAAGCAATAATGGCCACCTGAGACCTCCCTGGGTCAAGGCAGAAGACACCCCATATTAGCATACCGGCAACCACACCAACATACCAGCAAACACCCCAAGGATCTACCTTGAGCACCTGATTTTATCGATAACGGGTTGACTAGGTGCAAACGGGCACGTGCAGCACCAATGAAACCCAAGCAGAGAGCTCATTGGTGCTCCAGGAAGGTGAGCTCGCTCCCCCTTCAGTGGGTCACTGAATAGACTTGGGTCAGCTTAGTAGCACTGAGAGGTCTGCGTTTGTCTTTATCACTAGTATTGGGGCCACAGATTAGTAGCAGGCACTCTCCTGACTCCAAGGCCGCTGAAACCATGTGCATCTTTGGCACCACAGGTGGGCAGACTAACAGACAAACTCCCAAGCCGATCATGGTCTTGACAGGTTGGGCTGGCACCACGGGCAGGTGAAGCAGAGAGAGAAACATCTGCAGCTGATCATGGACCTGGAAAGTTGCCTTGGTTTGGCTTTCTGGCACTGAGGAGCCTTGAGAGTGGGGTCTTTGCATGTGTCTGAGCCTGGCAGAAAGTGGCAACACCCTAACAACAGGAATCTTTCCTGAAATTGAGCCACAGGCTTGTAAATAACAGTATGACATCATCAGTAGCAGCCCACTCAAAGCCCTAGAAATCGAACCTAGCAACAGCAAGCTTTCCTTCTTGCACTCCCACCTTCTCCACCAATAACTTCACTCATCCAATAGAACAAACCATATTCAGCCAACATAAAACCTCCCGGTTCAAACTCTAAACCCTTTTTATGACAAACAGAAACCCATATCCACATTCCACACAGTTATTCCACGATTACAAAGAAAGTTGCAGAGTGATCAACATACCTGAATCGATAATTAAATAAAACAAGATAACCAGATTCACCTTTTCAAAATATTAAACCATAAAACCAAGACAAAACAGATCAACACATAACCAACAGTTAAAGACAACCTCAAAATGTCTAGGAAACAATGTTGTTGTTGTTGTTACGTGCTGTTGAGTCGGACCCAACTCATAGCGACCCCTCCTTGGGTTTCCAAGGCAGTATCACTACGGAAGTAGATTGCCCCATCTTCCTTCCGAGGAGTGGCTGGTGGTTTTGAACCGCCAGCCTTCTGGTTAGCAGTCAAGTGTCTTAGGCACTACACTACCAGACCTCCTATAAAATGGGAAA
>NW_006924207.1:0-1148 GCF_000298275.1 Orycteropus afer afer
TTCTAGAAATCTGTCCATTTCTTCTAGATTTTCAAATTTGTTGGAGTACATTTCTTCATATTATCCCGATATTATCCTTTTTATTTCAGTTGTTCTGTTGTGATGTCACCCATTTAGTTTCTTATTCATGTTATTTGTATTCTCTCCCTCTTTTCCTTTGTTAAATTTGCCATTGGTTTGTCAATTTTATTAATCTTTTCAAAAAACCAACTTCTAGTCTTGTTGATTTTTCTATTGCCCTTCTATTTTCTGTTTCATCAATTTCTGCTCAAATCTTGATTATTTCCTTTCCACTGGTGACTGTAGGTTTTTCTTGCTATTCTTTTCCTAATTATTGGAGATATTGGCTTAAAATGTTGATTTTGGCTCTTTCTTCTTTTTTGATGTATGCATTTATTGTTATAAATTGGCCTCTGATCACTGCTTTTTCTGTGTCTCAAAGATACTGATATATTGTGTTTTCATTCTCATTTGATTCAAGGACTTTTTAATTTCAATTTTTATTTCTTCTCTTACCCAGTCTTTCTTAAGGAGGGTGTTGTTCAATATCCATGTGTTTGCTCTTTTTCCATTGATCTTCTTATTGTTGATTTGATAGCATTGTGATCTGAGAAGCTGCTTTTCAGTATTCAATGTTTTTAAACTTACTAAATCTTGCTTTATGCCCTACCATATGGTCTGTCCTGGTGAATGTTCCATGTGCATTGGAAAATAATGTATATTGTGCTGTTGTTGGGTGAAGTGCTCTGTAGATATCTATGAGAGCAAGTTGGTGGACTGTATTCTTTAGTTCTTTTGCATCTTATTTGAGTTTCTTTTCAGTTGTTCTCTTTCATTGAAAGTGGTGTATTAAAGTCTCCTACTATGACTATGGTGTCATCTATTTGTCTTTTCAATTCTGTTAAAGTCTTATTTATGTATTTTGTGGCTCTTTCATTGGGTCCATAGATATGTATTATGGTTATATCTTCTTGTTCAATTCATTTTTTAATCATTATATAATGCCCTTCCTTGTCTCTTATGGTGGTTTTTGTCTTAAGTTAATTTAATCAGAAAATTAATATTGCCACTCTGCTCATTTTTGGTTGCCATTTGCTTCATATGTCTTTTTCCAATCTGTGATTTTTAGTCTGCTTTAGTTTTTTTTT
>NW_006924207.1:3418-4817 GCF_000298275.1 Orycteropus afer afer
ATTGATCCCTTTCCAATGAAGTATTCAGGTATTTGTCTTCAATCTCATTACTTCTGTCTTCCGTTGATTTGGTGCTACTCCTTTGCCTTTCAATGTGTTATCTATTTCTGAAAATTTAGTATTAATCTTCTGGATTTCTACCTGCAGATTTTGTATCATTTCTAATTTTTCATTTATTTTGTCATTTTGTTTCTATATTTTCTTCTGAAATTGTTCTAGGGTTTTGTCTGTGTTTTCCTTAATTTTGTCAGTGTTTTCCTTGCTCTCTCTCTCAATCCTAAATATAATTCTTTTGAATTCCTTATCAGGGAGTTCCAATGCTACTTCTTCTTCATGGATCTGTTCTGGGTCTGTATCCTGCTCTCTTGTTTCTACCACTTTATCTTGCTTCTTTGTGTGGACTGTGATGGTCTCCAAGACATTGTGACATTGTTGTTTTTAGATCTCTGCTAACTGTTTGTAAAGAGCAGTTAAGATTGAGTCAGGCTTTTCTTGGTGGTTGTTTATTGCTGGCCAGTTGGTGGAGAAGGAAGTGGTGACTTTCACTCTGTAAGTGGAGCTGCAGGAGTTGTGATGGTGGCTGCATCATATGGGCATGGTTGCTGTCTCCTTTCCAGTCATTCACATCCTGAATGTCTTTGCAGTTCCTGGCAAGTGGAGCTTATTCTTAGGTCCCTGGCATCTGAGACAATGCTGCTGCTTTAAATTCCAAAACGACTGAACTGCTTGTAAACATTCAAATTGGCTGCATCCTCCAGACAGGCAAAAGTCCGCAGCTCATCTCATCTCCCTCTTTGCTGCTTCACCTTTTATTCACCAGCCACCAGTGCAGTCCTCCATGCAACCCCTAGCAGGACTGGTTTTTAGTTTAATTCTTAGTTCCTAACACGACATGGCAATATCCAAGCTGTCCATACTGTCAGGATCGCTGATAGTTCACAGATCTGTATGTCTCCTTTTTCAGTGTTTTCATACAGGTTCTTCTACTAGTTGGAGTTTAGTCTACTTCTATATCCTTCCTTTCAAAGCTCAGGGCTCCATGATTATCTTCTGTATCTGTGTTAATTGGTTCCCTTTTTCTTTGTGGAAGAGGGTCTGTGTAGTTTGTCTGCCTATTCCACCATCTTACTGGGACCTCAAAACCTTATTTTTTTCCTTCTCTCAATCTCATTAAATTCTATTTTTCCTTCTTCAATTTAAGTGCCCTATTAGTTCATATGAAGGAGTTCTGGTGGCATAGTGGTTAAGGCATTTGGCTGCTAACCAAAAAATATTGGTGGTTTGAACCCACCAGCTGTTCCCTGGGAGAAAGATGAGGCAGTCTGCTTCCATAAAGATTTACAGCCTTGAAAACCCTGTAGTGGTTGGCTATGAGTCAGAATCAACTCAGTAGCAATAC
>NW_006924207.1:5131-7461 GCF_000298275.1 Orycteropus afer afer
TAGTGATACTGCCTCGGAAACCCAAGGAGGGGTCGCTATGAGTCGGGTTTAACTCGACGGCACATAACAACAACAACAACAAGATCATAAGACACCACGTACATATACAAAGGCTCTTTATAAGATCAGATTAATCAGATCCAATAAATGTACTCATAGTCTTTCAAGTCAAATAACTTTAGTAACAGGAGAGTAGGAAAGAAACAGCGGTGATAAAGATGATTGAGAGAGGATTTAACAATGCTCCCATAAGGTTTAGCTCTGTCTGGTTGATGTATTTATCTGTTTATTTCTTGTTGAGGATATAATATGGTGCATGTGATTTCACTTATTTTTTGCCTAATTTTTTTTTTTTTTATTTTTTGCTTTGTTTTGCTTCCTCAATTTATCCAAAATTAAACAGCCATCCATTTAATTTACACCATGATACACCAAAAAATCTTCACGCACCAAATGGCACAATTTTCCCTCTTGCCCTGGATGCCCAGTCAAAATGAATTTCCAAGAGTAGAAAAGGAATAATTCTTCTTTGGATTCCATCTTAATAGAATTTCATATCAGAGTCACATCTTGGTGTGATGAAATTTTCTCTAAAGCCTTACAGGCCACATTTTCAAAATGCTCCTCTGAGAATGTTTTATGTGTATTGAACTGCACCTACAAACCAAATGGCTCTTGATGTGCGTCTGTGTATGTGTGTAAAGGTTCAATATTTATGTTTATGCTTTTAAAATAAGTCCCACTGTATCATAGAATGAACTCCTAAAAATTACTAGAAATTTATTTTAGTGTTGTGAGAAACAATCTCCTCCTTCCCTTCAGCGATGATCGAGTGTGTTCCATGGAGCACTTACAATTCCCCAGCTTATCTGCAGGCTTGTTTATGTTCCAAGCTAATGTACATGGCAATGCAGATGTCTTTTCATTGTAGGATTTAAAAATTTACTAATAATGTTTAATCAAAACTAGACACTACCTCAATGGATTTCATCACAAGCTGCACTGTATTCCCATTAACTTTGACAACCATTTTTTTTAATGGTATGAGGAAATAGATGCAGTAGACAAAATTTGAGAAGCACCATACTAAATCATGGGATTTTGTCCAAAATTGCAAGTCAAGAAATGATAAACACACAAAGATCGGAAGCCTGATTTTTGGCAATACCCATCAAAAAGTCTTAAAATGATACATATCCTTTCACCTAGCAATTCCATTTCTACAAATTTATTCTAAGGATATAATCCAACATGTACAGAAATACAACTATAGGGATGTTCATCATAGCCCTCTTCAAAGAAGTGAAGAATTTGAAACAAACTAATATCCAAAACAAGAGGTTAACGACAATGATAATTTTCATATAACCGCATAATATATACCCCCCAAAATATGGGATTGTAGAAAGACATTTAAGAATAAATGGAAATTGATATAAAGACTGATAATTGCCAGTATCCATGATCCCTTCTTTTCCTGTAATAGAATCTTGATTTTATGGGGATGAAAACAAGACCAGCCAAAAAATGAAAGGTCTTCCCATGGAAATGTAAGTAAACATTGGTTGGTAAGCTTCCAGAAGAGCTTGTTTTTAAGAAGACTGATCAACTTGAAGGAGCTCTGATGGCAAAGTACCTAAGGCATATGACTGCTTACCAGAAGGCTGGTGGTTCAAACCCATCAGCCATTCTTCAGAAGGAAGACTGGGCAATCTGCTTCTGTAGTGATAATGCCTCAGAAACTCCCTCAACTGAAGCTCCTTTTGCCCCTTGCTTATCCTCTAATCCCATCCTGGAAAGCATACATTATGGCAAGAGTTGCAGCAGCTCTATTGTGACCTAGAGAATTTTTTTCAGAGAGTGAACAAAAAGGAGTATCTGGGTCCTTAGGTGTCTGGGGAGTCATCATTTCAGGCATAAATTATCCACTTCTGGAATACTTTGTAGGAAAGAAAGCACCTCTGAATGTGTCTGAGTGACTACTACTATATCTCTGTTAATAGTTGAATGTATACAACCACCCCATCCTTCAAAAAAGAAGAATACATACATACACAGATGCATAACTAAATATCCTACCAAATATATCGTAGGATTTCTATGAAAATATTAAAAGTGCTTAATGAGACTTCAGGTAGTTTTTATTTAATAGTATTTGATTGTTTGCAAATACCCTACAATGGAAAACTATTGTACTTATAAAGATAAACAGTATCATTTCAAAATAAGAGAAATTTTTTTACAAGTTATTGTTTAAATTATCAAAGAAATCAGAAAAGAAATATACTAGAAGTAACCTTTATCATTAACAGTAATTTAAAAGTAGGATT
>NW_006924207.1:8241-9224 GCF_000298275.1 Orycteropus afer afer
CGACGGCACATAACAACAATAACCACAACAACAAACTTCTCCTTCTGTGCAAAAGTCTTTGATGTAAATAACAGGATTATTTTATCTAATATTCTCAATAACAAAATACTATGGTAAAATAAAATAGAGTTATCTATTAAAAAAGAATATTAATTATGTAGACTTTTTCACATAGGGTCCAGTCAATTTATAAACCCCTCAAAATAAATGCAGTTAAAATCTGTAAATTTTGGATAAGGAGTCTAGGTGGAACAAGTTGTTTACACTTAGCCACTAACCCAAAGGTTGTCAGTTTGAACCCACCCAGTGGCACCACAGAAGAAAGGCCTGTGAACAGCCACCATAAAGATTACAGCCAAGAAAATTCTGTGAAGCAGTTCTATTCTATAACACATGGAGTCACCATGAGTCAGAATACCTCAACAGCAGTGGATTTTTAAAAAATATATTGGAAATAAAGATACAATTTTAAACAATTAAGAACACTTGATTGTCTACTAAATATTCAATAAAACTAATTTCTAAAACTTAGAGATTTCAATGAAACAGGCAGTTGAACACTCAGTATACAAACTAATATCATTTGTTTTCCCATAAACCAAAAATATAGAAATAGAAAAGAGTAGGGGAAAATATTCTATTCATAACAGCCACATCATATGAAATAATGAAGTGTAAATTTATCAATCAAACGTGCTATCTATGAAAAAAACTACAAATTCTTACTCTTACCTTCTTTGGTAGTTAAGGTTATGTGTCAACTTCTCTGGGCTTGGTTTTGAGTGGCTGAGCACCTGGATGTAGTTATTCCACATGATGAGATTGATAATAAGCTCCATGGTGGAATATACTGTAGCAGCTGAGTAGCTGCCTTAGGGATGTATTCTGCTTCCAGTATATAAGGAGAAGGGTTGAGGAAGGTGTCTGCAGCTTTCTGGCATGCTTGGACCCTGCATGTAGCCCAGTCTTCATTTAGTAGCCTG
>NW_006924207.1:10329-11442 GCF_000298275.1 Orycteropus afer afer
AGGATTGCCCAACCTTCCTTCTGAGGAGTGGCTGGTAGGTTTGAACCGCCAGCCTTCTGGTTAGCAGTCAAGTGCCTTAGCCACTATGCTACCAGAGAAAATGTGATAAGGTGGCGGAATAGGCAAACAAATATACAGATCCTCTTCAACAAAGAAATGGGAAACCAATTAACACAGATACAGAAGATAATCATGAAGCTCTGAGCTTTGAAAGGAAGGATACAGAAGTGGACTAAACTCCAACTAGTAGAAGAACCTGCATGAAAGTGAAAAAAGGAGATATACAGAGCTGCAGACTATCAATGATCCTGAAGGCATGGATGGTTTCGATATTGCCAAGTGGTGTTAAGACCTAAAAATTAACCTAAAAATTGGCCCTGCTAGCCACGGGCTGCACTGGTGTCTGGTGAATAAAAGAGGAAATGGTGAAGGAGACAAACTGAGATGTTGACTTTTGGCTGTCTGGAGGGCACAGGCATTTTTAACATTTACAAGGAGTTTGACCATTTTGGATGTTTAAACCAATAGTTCTCTCAGATTCCAGGGACCTAAGAATAGGCTCCACTTGCCAGGGACAGTAAGGACATACCAGACACTGAGGGCTGGAAAGGTACAATATTCTCCTTGATGCTCTTATGCCTCACACCCTCTTGGTGAACAGAGGTGCAGCCATCCTTCACTTACACCCACCCTCTGGGCTGGCAGGAATTCCATCTCAGTCTGTGTGCTCTGACGGAACCTGGCTGCCCTGCCCTGCCTGCCCAGGTTTTTTTTTTTTCCCCCCCAGTTTGTTTCTTTTTGTCAGTTTTTAAATTTTTTTTCCCCATCCTTTTTATTATTATACTTCCCTTTTCCCTTCCCAGGTTCAGTTTTTGGCGTTTTCTGACTTCCTTTTTCCTAGTTATCATTTTTTTCTTTCTTATGGGTTTCCCCATTCTTTGTTTTTCTTTTTGCATTTTTCCCATTTTTGTTTTTGGTTCATTATTTTCCTACCTCTTTTCTCTTGTTATGCTTTCCCTCCCAAGATATTGTGCCCCCCCCCTTTCTCTAGTCATGTTTCTTTTGGATTTTTAAACTATTTCCTTAAATATTTTCTCTAATTTATTGCCTTTC
>NW_006924207.1:11717-13281 GCF_000298275.1 Orycteropus afer afer
AAAAAAAAAAAAGAAAGAAAGAAAGAAAAAAATCTTGGGAAAATCACTACAACATACAATAACCAATTAAATATAAATACAGCAAAGTCACAATGTCTAGGAGACAACAGACCATCACAGTCCATACAAAGAAGCAAGACAAAACAGTAGAAACAAGGGAACAGGACACAGACCCAGAACACATCCCTGAGGAAGAAGAGCATTGGAACTTCCTAATAAGGAATTCAAAAGAATTATATCTAGATACCTTCAATGGATTAAGAGACAGATCAAGGAAAACACTGAAAAAACTAAGGAAATCATAGAAAAAACCCTAAAACAATTTTGGAAGACAATACAAGAACAAAATGACAAAATAAATGAAAAGTTAGAAATGATACAAATCTACAGATAGAAATCCAGAAGATTAATACTTAATTTTCACAAATAGATAACACATTGAAAGGGCAAAGGAGTAGAATTGAATCAATGGAGGTCAGAATTAATGAGATTGAAGACAGATAACTGAATATTTCTTTGGAAAGGGATCAATCAGAAAAAAAGATCAAAACAAAATGAAGAAAGCCTAAAGTTTATGTGGGATACCATCAAAAGGGATAACCTACATGCAATGGGAATTCCAGAACAGGAAGAGAAAAATAAAATCACTGAGAAAATTGACCAATATTTGTTGGAAGAGAACTTCCCTGATATGGTGAAAGATGAGAATATATCCATCTAGGAAGTCCTATGAACCCCAAACAGGATAGACCCCAAAAGAAAATCACCAAGACATATCATAACCAAAACTAAAACCAAAAATTAAGAACAAATCTTGAAAGTAGCATGGGAAAAATGGAAGTTACCTACAAAGGACAACCAGTAAGACTAAGCCTTGATTTCTCAGCAGAAACTCTGCAAGCAAGAAAGCATTGAGATGGTGTATATAAAACCCCAAAAGAGAAAAATTTCCAACCAATAATTTCATACCCAGCAAAATTTTCCTCAAATATGATGGTGAAATTAGGAGCTTTCCATATAAGCAGAAATTAGGGGAATTTGTTAAAACAGGCCAATCTTACAAGAGATACTAAAGGAAGTCCTTTGGACAGAGAAATAATAATAGCAAACAACTGATCATTAACATACATGATAACATAACCCAGAAACCAATCCAATAATGGAAATATCCAAAGTAAAATAAGCTCACAAGATTGTAGCAGGAAACCAGAGACATCAATTGGGAAATGAGGACAATTACAAAACAAAAAGAGGGAAAATATTGTGTAATTACAGAACTTCTAAATGGTGAGGAAGTCAAAAGAGTAGCAAGATAGAATGGACTGTTCTAAACTCAGGGAGAAAATTATAAATCACAGGGTAACCTCAAAGACAAATGATAAACCTATACATCAGAATATATAAAAGGACAACCACAAATGTTTAGCTAATACTAAAACAAAAAAGTAACAAAGGAAACAATAATGTGATTCATGAACAAAATGAGCTCAGTACAAAGAAACAAGGAACACCACTAAAAATCACAACAAAATGACAGCAACCAATTCATACTTAGTGATAATTA
>NW_006924207.1:16196-16860 GCF_000298275.1 Orycteropus afer afer
AAATTTTTATGTGCTTCCAAAGACTTCTTCAAAAGAGAACCTACAGTTTGGGAAAAATATTTGGTAATGACATATATGACAAGGGACTTATCTCTAAAGTTTATAGAAAACTCCAGCACCTCAACAACGAAAAGACAAATAATCCAATCGAAAAATGGGCAGAAGACATGAATAGACACTTCACCAAAGAGGATATTCAGGTGGCCAACAAACATATGAAGAAATGTTCATGATCATTAGCCAATAGAGAGATACAAATCAAAACGACAATGAAATATCATCTTGTCCCAGCACTAATAGCAAAGTTCAACAAGACAGAAAATAACAAATGCTGACAAGGATGTAGAGAGAGTGGAACTCTCATACACTGCTGGTGGGACTTTAAAATGATACAACCACTATGGAAGCAGTGTGGCAATTCCTTAAAAAGTTGGAATTAGAAATACTATTTGACTCAACCATTCCATTACTGGGTACATATCCTAAAAAGTGAGAACCAGGACAAGAACAAATATATGGACACCCATGTTCATCGCAGCACTATATACAATAGCCAAAAGATGGAAACAACCTAGGTGCCCATCAACAGAAGAATGCATAACCAAACTATGTTACATACAAACAATGGAATACCACCCTAAAGAACAACTTAGAGTCTGCAAAA
>NW_006924208.1:0-2056 GCF_000298275.1 Orycteropus afer afer
GTAGATGTGAGTTTTGAGCTGAGCCTCTGGTGTTTAAAACTCAGCGAGATGTACCTGGTGCACAGGTAACAGCCCAGCTTATAGACTGAGGCAGACTAGGAAGAAGGAGGGGGCTGTCCACTTCTCAAAGAATTGGCCAGGGAAAACCTTATGAATAGCAAAGAAACACTGTTTGGTACATTACCTCACACCTTTAGGAATAAGTCATTGGTCTTGTAAAATTCTATCATGCGATCCCTGGCATCATTTCTATCACCAAGGCATTATTTTTCAACTACTGATGATTCTTCTTTGTTTACAACTTTTGCATTTCAATCACCAGTAATAATCAATATATCTTGAGTGCATGTTTAGTCAACTTCAGACTGCAGACGTCCATAAATATCTTCAATTTCTTCATCTTTGGCATTAGTGGTTGCTGTGTAAATTTGAATTATAGTAGTATTAACTGATCTTCCTTGTAGGTGTGTGAATATTATCCTATCACTGACAGTATTGTACTTCAGGATAGATCTTGAAACATTCTTTTTCACGATGAATGCAACACCATTCCTCTTCAATTTGTCATTCCCAGCATATTAGACCATATAATTGTCCAATTCAAAATGGCCAATACCATTCCATTTCAGCTCATTAATGCCTAGGACATTGATCATCTTATGTTCCACTTAATTTTTGACAACTTCCAATTTTCCTAGATTCATACTTTGTGCATTCCATGTTCTGATTATTAATGGATATTTAAAGCTATTCCTTCCCATTTTGAGTAGTGCTCCATCAGCAAATGAAGGTCCCAAAAGCTCTACTCCATCCATGTCATTAAGGTTGACTCTACTTTGAGAAGGCCACTCTCCCCTAGTCATATTTTGAATAACTTTCAACCTGAGGGGTTCATCTTCTGGCACTATATCAGACAATGTTTCAGGGCTATTTATCAAGTTTTCCAGCAATATATCAGACAGCGTTTCACTGTTATTCAAAATTTTTTCACTGGCCAATTTTTTCAGAACTCAGTGAGCCCACACTTCCCAGTCTGTTTCAGTCTAGAACCTCTGCTTAAACCCATCTACATGGGTGACCCTGCTGGTATTTGAAATACCAGTGGTATAGCTTCTAGCCTCACAGCAACATGCAAGCCACCACAGTACAACAAACTGACAGACGAGTGGTGGTCTCTCTTGCATGCACTCTATTTAGTACATGATCTCTCTCTCTCTCTCCATATATATATACATACATTTATGTAAACATTTCATTGGTGTTGTTTCTCCAAAGAACTCAGCCTAAGCCAACAGCCATAGCTAAAATGTACAAAGAGCAGAAGATAAACCAGATAAATGGGACTTCCTAAAAATTAAACACTATGCTCATCAAAAGAGTGAAAAAAAGAACCTACAGACTGGGAAAAAAACTTTGGCAACAACATATCCCACGAGGGACTAATTTCTAATATGTATAGAAAACTTCAACACTCAACAACTTTTTGTTATTCAACAATAAAATATAAACAATCCAATTTTTAAAAATGAGCAAAGGACACAAATAGACATTTCACCAAAGAAGACATTCAGGGATATATGGATAGACAGGCTGAATGATTAGGTATGTCTATGCAGGGGAGAGTGTGCCCATGACCATGTATAGGTTTGGCAGACAATGTTTCTACAAGTGTATTTGTATGTTCTGTAAGAATTTCTAGGTATACAGTAGAGCTGACAAGGGACAAGGTTGTAATCACTTCTTGGCCACAGCCAGCTACACAGAGGGAGCAAATAGTTGGACTGTAGGTTCAGGACCATGGTTGTAGGGGACATCAAGCTCAAGTGGCATAACATACTACTCAAAAGCATTGTTTCACATTCTACTTTGTTGAGTAGTGACTGGGATCTTAAAAAGTTGCAAGCAGCCAATTAGATGCAATTATGGGTCTCTCCTCATCCAGAGCAAAGAAGAATGAAGAAAACCAAAGACACATGGAAACAATTAGTCCAAGTGACTGGTACACCATGTGATCCTCAGCCTATATGACTATGAGGCCAGAAGAACTAGATGATGC
>NW_006924208.1:2256-6100 GCF_000298275.1 Orycteropus afer afer
AACCCACACCTGTGGCTTCCAGCCAAAGGAAAGGCAGCTATATGAACTGAACATTTACATTAGGTAAACACACTCCTTGGAGAGATCAATCATGAGAGAATAAAAGGGCTACGTATGCAGAGGGAGACAGCTCAGGGGGCAGGAGGGCATGGGAGGGAAGGACACAAGGAAGAGGTGGCTATGGGGAGAAAGTGGGAGAAGAGCTGTTGCACTGTGGAAGATTGCAGTCAGTGTGATGAGACAAAGTATATGTGAACTTCTGTATGGAAGATGAATTTGCTCTGTAAACTTTCACCCAAATCACTACAAAATTTAAAAAGGAAAAAAAAGAAGAAGACATTCAGGCAACCAACAAATACATGAAGAGATGTTCATGATCATTAGCCATTAGACAATGAGATATTATCTCACCTCAGCAATCATAGCAATGATCAAAAAAAAAAAAAAAATTTGCTGGCAAGGATATGGAGAAATTGGAACTCTTATACACTACTGTTAGGATCATAAAATGTTTTCCACTGTGGAAAACAGTATGTCACTTTTTTTAAAAGTTAGAAATAGAGACAGCATATGATCCAGCAACCCCACTACTAGGTATATAATCTATAGAAGTAAAAGCTGTGAACAATCTATATCAGATTTATGCACACCCATTTCATAGCAGCATTACTCACAATAGCAAAAATATGGAAACATCCTAAGTACCCCAAAATGGATGAATGGATAAACAAACTATGGTATATACATACATGGAGCACTACACAACATTAAAGAACATTGATAAATACATGAAACATCTCATAACATGGATGAACTGGGAGCACAGTATGCTGCATGACATAAGTCAATCACAAAAGGTCCAATATTATATGAGATCACTTTTGTAAAAGTCAAGAAAACGCTACACACACACACAAAAAAAAATTCCTTGATGGTCACCAGGGAAGATAGGAGGAAGTAGGGAAAAATCACTAAGTAGAGAACGTTGTTGTTGTTATTTGCCTTCAAGTCGGCCCCAAGTAGAGAATAGACATATATTAACTTGGGTGAAGGGAAGGCAATATATAATAAGGGGGAGGTCAGGATAACTTGATTAAGGCAGATAGAGACCCTGGGAGGGACATAAGAATAGAAGATAACAATGGTAAATACTATTACATACACAATCCTATAATAACAGTAATAACAAGCAATAATTTGTATTAAGGTAGATATGCAAGATGAATAGTTGTGGAATGGCATGCTGTTGTTATGTGCCGTCAAGTCGGACCCAACTCATAGTGACCCCTCCTTGGGTTTTCAAGGCAGTATCACTACGGAAGCAGATTGCTCAACCTTCCTTCTGAGGAGTGGCTGGTGGGTTTGAACCACCAGCCTTCTGGTTAGCAGTCAAGTGCCTTAGGCACTACGCTACCTGAGCTCTTATATATAAGTTTGGCAGAGGATATTTCTACATACATATTTGTATGTGCTGCAAATAGATACATGGGTATAATAAAGCATACAGAGGGCAAATGTATGAAAATTTCTTAGCCATAACAAAACACTTGAGGGCCTAGTCACTAGGGTTAGGGGCTCAGGACCATGGTCTCAGGGGACACTTAGGTCAATTGACATAGCATAGTCCTCAAAGACAATGTTCTACATCTTTCTTTGGTGAATACAGCAACTGGGGCCTTAAAAGCTTGCAAGAGGCCATCTAAGATGCAATTATTGGTCTCTCCCATCTGGAGCAAAGAAGAGAGAAGAAAATCAAAGACTCAAGGAACGAACTGGTCCAAAAGACTAATGGACCACATGACACAGCCTGAGACCAGAAGAACCAGATAGTGCCAGGCTGCCACTATTGACCACTCTTATTGGGATCACAATTCAAGGTCTTGGATGGAACAGAAGAAAAACGTAAAAAAAAAAAAAATTCAAAGTCATAACAATGACCAGACTTATTGGTTTAACAGAGACTGGTAGAATACCCACGACCATAGCTCCTAGACACCTTTCAAACCTGGAACTGAAGCCACCCCCAGGAATCACCTTTCAGCCAAATAATAAACATGCCTATAAAGTGAACAATAAGCCCCTATGAAGATTGTACTCCTCAGAAAAATGAACCATACCATACCAAAAGGGCAGCATTTCCCTAAAAACAAAGTTTAGAAGGCATGAAGGGGCAGGAAAGAAGAATAAAAGCAAATGGGGGACTCAAGGAAGAAGAGAGAAGAGTGCTGTTACATTTAAATGATTGCTACTAATGTCATGAAACAATATGTGTTTAAATTGTTGAATGTGAAACTAATGTGTTTTGTAAGCTTTCACCCAAATCATAATAAAGTGTTCAAAAAAAAAAAATATTCACAGAAGTAGGGGAAACAAAGCAGCTTCTGAAACTGGGACTCAACCACAACTCATACATTTTATTGTACCATGTATCACTGAAAAAGGAGAGACTGGTATTGTTTGGAATGGTGGGGAAAATTAAATGGAATAACAAAGAAAAGGAGAGACTTCTCAAGCAAGAAATAAAACATCAAAGATATGGAAACCTATCAGTTACACATTTGTAGAATGAGAAACCTGTACTAGCTGGAAAAACAATTGAGCCTATGGATAAAGAGAGTGGGTTGTGGCATCAGACTGCTAATGGTTACATGGTGGGTCCAATAATGGTTGTGTGACCTTTGTGAAGTCACCTAAGTTCTCTGAACTTCAATTTACTAATCAGTATAAAATGGGTATAAGGATGGAACTTATTAACAGGGCTTCCATTAAAGATGGCAGATTGAACCTGTGCACATTTAATGTATACAATGATTGCAATATACATGCTGTTTTCAGGAATGTTAAAAGAAAAAAAAAGTGCATCTTTCAATTCAAATGAGGAAATTACCTCACTAAAACAACAGTAAAGGGATTAAAACAAGAATAAACCCACAAGATCAAAGAAAACATTCAAGAGATCTATGGAAACCGAGAAAAGGTGAATGAACAGTAACTGACTAGTAAACCTGAGAAAGGTAAATTACAACCTAGCAATAGGAATACTAAGAAAAAATCCAATTTGTATCAAGGAGTACCCAGAAGACTCAGGCACTAATGGCACCAGAATGGGGCTAACAACACAAAGTAGCGGAGTATCTGTTTAAAGGGCAGTAAGAATTCCTGGATCCCCTCCCCTCCTCTGCACTGCCTAGCTACTGCTCCTCCTCTACCCACGTGGCCAATGAGATATTTGCTCTTTGGTAAGAGTAACCACCTAGACTAGGGGGAAAAAAGGCACAAAGGAAAGCAAAGGCACCATTCAGAAAACAAGGAGAGTAAATGAAAGTGTTCACACTCAATGTGGACATGCTAAGTCTTTATTCTTCACACAGCTTCTAGAATGCCAGTAGGTAGACTTATATCCTCTAGGGAAATTATCCTCTGGGGAATTTGGCAAGGTCAAAAGATAAAAAAAAAAAATGTTCCACAAATAAACGTGTCAACCAGATTATTCCACAAGTTAGCCCCAGATGACTAGCCTATCCCATGTTTTGCTCTTCCAGCTAGCTTTTTAGTATCTGAGTACCCCATTTTTTTTTTATGAGTGAACATCAAAAGATCATCAGACATCTTTAGAAGTGATACAAAAAATAATAATAATAATTAAGGAAAAAACAATTTGGAGGAAAGGGAGATTCCAAAACTGAAGTTGAACAGAATGTCCAAACTGGAACAGTTCAAAAGAACCCAAAGAGACCTCTTACAGGGTGAAACTGACAGAAAACCTAATGCATTTTCTATTTAAAGCTAGAGAAAGACTAGGGGTTGAATTAGTGATGAAACCAAACCAAACCAAACTCATTGC
>NW_006924208.1:7928-15181 GCF_000298275.1 Orycteropus afer afer
GGCTGGAGGTTCAAACCCACCAGCCACTCCTCGGAAGGAAGATGGGGCAATCTACTTCCATAGTGATACTGCCTCGGAAACCCAAGGAGGGGTAGTTATGAGTCGGGTCTGACTCGATGGCACACAACAACAACAACAACAAGAGACCAGTTGGATTGCTTGCCACTTTCCCTTGGGGTTTGTACTCCAGGCTCAGTCTGTGGCTGCCTCCATCTTGGGGTGTGCTGACAGGCCACAAGAAGCCACAAAGGCCACTTGGATCCCTTACAAGTCTTTGGCATTGGTACTTCTATTTGCTTAAAGCAATTTAGGGGCTTAAACTACACACATTTATTTTCTTACAATTCTATAGGCAAGAAGTCTCCCTGGGTTGAAATCAAGGGTTGTGTTCCTTCCTGGAAGTTCTAGAGAAGAATCTTATCTTTCACAACTTTTAGAGACCACCACAATCCTTGGTCCATGGTCTCCTTCCTCCATCTTCAAAGACAGCAACAGCAGGTCATGTCCTTCTCACATCACTGTGATCTCCCCTTCTGCCTCACTCTTTCACTTTTAAAGACTCTGTGATAACATTGGGCCCACCAGGATAATCTCTGTTTTCAAAGGTCACCTGATTAGCAACTTTAATTCCAACTGCAACCTTAATTTTCTTTTTCCAGTAACATATTCAGCTTCCAGGAATGAAGACATGGGTATTTGGTGGAGGGAGGGGAGTGCATTTTCTGCCTACCACAGTTACTAAAGTAGCTGTGCATCTCCTATCCCAGTTTACTTGGCCATTGTAAGGAATTGGGGCAAACATCCTCTGGTAGTAAACAGAATGTACTTTACCTAGACTATCTAAATATCTGAGGCAGAGAACCATGAGTGGCTGATTAAGGAGTCTGTGGTAGTTAAGGTTATATGTCAACTTGTCTGGGCCTGGTTTTGAGTGGCTGAGCAGCTGTTGTTGTTGTTGTTATGTGCCGTTGAGTCAAACCCAACTCATAGCGACCCCTCCTTGGGCTTCCGAGGCAGTATCACTACGGAAGTAGGATTGCCCAACCTTCCTTCCAAGGAGTGGCTGGCTGGGCAGCTAGATGTAGTTATTCTCCATGGTGAGACTGGTAATCAACTCCATGGTGGAATCTACTGGAACAGTTGAGTAGCTGCCTTAGGGATGTAGTTTGCTTCCAGTATGTAAGAGGCAGCTTTAAGGAAGTCCTCTAGCTTTTGGCACACCTAAATCCTGTGTGTAGCCCAGTAATCGTTCAGCAGCCTGCCATGTTGTCTGACGATCTAGGGACTGTTAAGCAGAGTAGTCACAACATAGACCAATTGGTCCCAAAGCCTGAAATATTTACTATCTGGCCCTTTATTAAAAAATTTTGCCAACCTCTGATCTAGGTCAAGACAAAATCCCTTTCTCTTCTTTCTCTTTCTCTGTCTTTCCATCAAGAGGATATGACTAATAACCACCTCTACAAAGAAAAGAACAATACAAATCTGTTCAATTATTTAAGGTCTGTTACTTCATACTTTGCCATCTCAGGCAAAATATTTGATTTTTTTTTTTGAAAATACAGATTCTGACCAGGCTGAATAACAAAGAATTTACTATAACTAACCATTCATTAATCATCTACTCACTCATTCAACATTTATAGAGCATTTACCTTATGCCAGGAATGCATGTAAGAGTAAGATTACAATGACTTTGTAAAGCAAAATGTCTAATTTTTTTTTTTAACATGACAACTGATAATAGCTATCACTTCTTAAAGTATAATTTTCTTTTTAAAAGAAGAGAGAGGTGTAAAGTAAAAGGAAGGATGTGGGAACGAGGTTAAATTCCTTCAGCAGGGCTGAATTACGCATTAAGTGACATCTTAGCTATGAATTACAGGGCCAGGAGTCACTTCCCACTCATCTCCATGCTAGAAAAAGCTTTGTTCTCAGACAACATGCTAATACATGCATTGTTTATAAATTACTTTTGTTTAGAGAATTCATAGGTTTCCATCACAAATGTAGAAATTCCAGACACCTACATAAACACTTTCCTCTGTCATTGCAAAGGCTCTCAAAATCTCTTATTGAGTATGCACAGAATCCTAACAACTTCAAGATATCAAGACTGAGAAGAAATTAAAATTTCATTTTCTATTTTAAATTAGGAGCTCTGGTAGCATAGTGCCTAAGGCATTTGACTGCTAACCAGAAGGCTGGCAGTTCAAACCTACCAGCCACTCCCTGGAAGGAAGGCTGGGCAATCTACTTCTGTAGTGATACCGCCTTGGAAACCCAAGGAGGGGTCACTATGAGTCAGATCCGACTCAACGGCAGTTTGGTTTTTGGTTTGGTTATTTTAAATTTAACCTCAGCCTAATACCTTGACTTTGACAAAAAAAGTTGTGACCAAAAAAATTTTAAATCCTCAATTTTAAGACAATATTGCATTGTCCTACCTTACACTGAATAACTAAGGAGCAAGATGAGGCATTTTGAAAATATAGTGTGCACTCAAAATACTAAAGGCATAATTTAACAATCATCAAAGAGAACACAAAAATATTAATTTGAGAAAGAATTTTTAAGGTCTATACATTTAATTCCAATAATCAGAGTCAAATAATTCAACACTGAATTTCTTTTCCTTCGTTCTAACTAATATCACTAGATATCTTTGAAAAATATTCAAATTTGGGAAGAAAGAAAGATGGGAAAGCACTTTCTGAATCACAATACCAATTACATTATAAATACTTATAAACAATAATCACTAATCTTACTGGGGAACCTTTAAGACATCTTATTAAATTAAATAAGAGATACAACCAATAATTTGTACAACTCTGCTGTAATTCCGTCAAGTGGGAAATATTAGTAAGTTTTTTTAATATCAGATATTGAGTCAATATAACACAAAAAGATGGTGTCAACAATGGATAAGAACCCAGACCCTCTGGCTCCAGTTTAATAACCATGACAAGTGAGGACAGATGTGTACCATAGCAGTGGGACCATCTCCCTTTCTGCCAATTCAAATTTAATGAAATTCTTGAGGCTTTTAGGAATATTTATCCATTCAAAAATATTCAATAACTCTCACTCTGTGCCTCACATTCTTCTAGGCACTGGATTGATGGTCATTTCCCTATTCTCATAGAACTTACATTCTAAGGGGGAGAAACAGAGAATAGACCAAAAAACAGGAAACACTGGATAGCGAGGTAGGACAATGAAGGAAACAGCACGACACAATAGAGTCAATGAAGCATTTATTTAGTTTGGGTGGTCCAGGAAAGCCTCTGAAGAAATAAAGTTGATTTAATACACCAATCATGTAGTAATTCAAAACATTTCTCAAATCACAAAACATAATGTAGAAAACTTTCTTGCTCTGACTTTGGAATATTCCTCGGAAGGAAGGTTGGGCAATCTACTTCCGTAGTGATACCGCCTCAGATACCCAAGGGGGGGGCGTCACTACAAGTCGGGTCCAACTCCACCGCACACACCAACCAACAACTAGTTATACAAACATCAAAATACTAATGAATATTCCAAAGTCAGAGACAAGAAAGTTTTCACATTATATTTTGTGATTTGAGAAATGTTTTGAATTGTACATGATTTTTTGGCATGAGTCAGAAGAAGAGGAGGAGGAGAGTGGAGTCTATTTTCTCAGCTCAGTCAATAGGCCTGAGTGAACTCGACAGGTGGGAGGATGGATCTCGGAGAGAATAGTGTGGGGGAGGTAGAGTGAAAAAAAGTCTGTCAAATCCATCATGTTTCATGTTTCACAATGACTAAAGTAGACTCCTTCCTTCATCAATCACAATGTTCCCAATGCACAAAATCTAAGAGCTCATAATACTTTAAAAAAAATATGTTCTAACCAAGATATTATTGCCCCTTGATGATACTCTGTTTTGTACAGTGAATTATTTAGTATGGCTCTTCTAGCCATGGTCTTTATGACTTCCCACCAGATGACTGGGTGGGACTATGCAAATGTAAGGGCCTGTGGCCCACCAAAAGGATTGGCTACCTTGTTAATAATGTAAATAAGGTACATGGTACCCTTGTGTGAGTGGGAATGTTCAAATAAGGTATATGGAACCTTAATGTGGAGATTGGTCAGTTTTGCCTTCCCGTCAGGCTTAAATTGAGCCATCCCAGGGATGAAAAGGCAAGGGGATCTCACTACCATCAGGAGAGAAGAGCCAGGAGTAGATTGCTTCTTAGACCTGAGATCCCTGTGCTGAGATGGCAGAGAGACAGAGGCAGCAGAGGCAGCAGAACCAGGAGACCGGCATGAGACAGCGCGGCAGGTTTTCCAGCTCATGGAGCAAGAAAGCCGAAAGCCTTTGTGCAGGAGGCTTGCTGGCAGAGTGGGGTGCCTCACTCAGCATCTCTCCAGCAAAGCTAACGTGCTTTGTAACAGTGGCCCAGGCAGGGCAGAGGCAGGTGCTAGAGAGAAACATGCCTGCAGCATGGCTCAGAAGAAGCTGTCCTGACTGAAGAATTGTATACTGAGCATTCCTGATCCTGAATTGCAACCTGTTACTTCCCTAATCAACCCCATAATCATGAGTATTGTCTGTGAGTTCTGTATGGCCACTGCAATGAATTATCAAACTTAGCAGAGAAGTAGAGGGTGTTGTGGGAGGGATGATTGATGTCAGAACTGGCAAAAGGGTTGAAAGGTGGTGGCATGTCTGATCCCCGCCTCACAAGAACCGGCCTTGGCTGTTGTTCTGGACCCTCCTTCCCTGCACTTGTGAGTTCAAGGTGTTCAGATGCAGCCACCATGCCCTTTTTGAATCTATCTGTTGAACTACTAAATACTATTAGTGAACACAAAACCATTACATTTATTTTATGAATAATACATACTAAGTTTATCTCATTGTTTCAATAATTGTGTATTACATAAAAATAGACATATCTACGTAGGAAAAGCCTATAAATAAGATTCAGGGATTATATCTATTTTTATCAGCATACTATTAAAAACAAACAGAAAAACACTTTTGGTCTACCTGGAGAAACTGCTAAAAATTCTATTGATGGTCATCTACCAAACAGAGAATGTGAACTCAATCTGAAATTTAAGGTACAAGATGAGGTAATTTTCCCAAGGTCTCTGAGCTAGTAAGTAGCAGAGTTAGAACTGGAACCCAGGCAAGTCTGACTAGAGTGCACATTTCTCATCATACACTATGAAGCCTCCAGCATTAGCCACACAGACTCTAGGAGTTTTCCAAGGAGTAAAATCTCTGTTTTTATCCCTGTCTAATAATTTCCAATAAATCAGGTAAAACAGTTAATTTTCTGAAGAATCTTCAGCATGACCACTCCTCTTCTGGATCCTCTAAAGTCTAGCCTTGGGTTCCAAAGAAGATATCCCGCAAACTTTGCAGTCAAATTGTCTAGTTTCAAATCCCAGCCTACTACCAGTGTGACCTTAAACAAGTAGTTAACCTTTCTGTGCCTCAGTTTTTTCATCCTGTAAAATGGGGTTAGTAACAGGACCAACTTCACAGCCTGGTTTTATGGATTTAATGACTCAACATAAGGAAAGTACTAAGAACAGTGTTAGAAACATAAAAGCCACAAAAGCGTTAGCTTGCATCACAGTACAAAAGGCTATGTACCTCCACCCTATCTTACCTCCTCATCCCCACACCCCAGTTACCCATGTTCTATATACTAACTCACTTACTACCGTCAAGTCGATTTTGACTCATAGCAACCCCTCCTCCTTGGGTTTCTGAGGCAGTGTGTCTGTGGAAGCAGATTGCCCAGTCTTCCTTCCGAGCAGTGGCTGGTGGGTATGAACTGCCAGCCTTCTGGTAGTCAAATGCCTTAGGCACTATGTCACCAGAGCTCCCAGGCAAAATATAAATGCAAGCCACATGGAAGGACATTGCTCATTACATTCACTACTCAGCAGTTTGTTTTTCCAAGAAAATCTTTGGGGGCATTTCTTCCTGATCTTAGTACAGAGAAATGAACTTTATCAATGCTTTTAACCAATTGGTTTCATTTATTAACACTTTATATCAAATAACTAATTAAGCTTCTTTTTCTACTGACTGTCAAGGCAGTTTAGAACTAACTTTGTTTCCACTCTTGGTGTATGTATAAAACCCAGTTGTGTGTGTTTTTCTACTATTGCTCATGGCTCATTGAATGGCCATTCCCTTTTTCTCCTACCAGCTACTTCTCATTTAAGTTAAACCTTTCTTTTTCTTTTTCTTTTTTTTTTTTTTTAATAAGCAGGATATGAAGCAAATGTATCATTCTGGAGGAGCAAGAAAGGGAGGAGGATGTTAGAGTGGTTACCTCACTAGGATCTATGTCAGTGTCTAGTGGGACCTCAGTGTAGTGAGGAGAATTGACATCTGGTTCTGAGCTAACAGTCTGGGAAGGACAAAAACATAGATGAAAATTGTCATTTCAGAGTAGCAGGCCTCTTCTACCCTACCCTCATCAATACCTTAATTCTCCCCAATTAGCAATATCATGCAAGAATTTTCTAGACCCCTATTCTTCACAGAACAAAACAAAACAACAGGAAAAATATTTCTAATTCCATGGCAATGGAGTGATAGGTTCTTGACAATAATCAGTAAGTATTTATCGAGTTGCCACAGTATCCAGGTATTCTTTGAGGCACTTGGGATATATTAGTGAACAGAACAACAACAACAAAAATGCCTGCCCCATAGAGGTTTCCTTCTACATGAGAAGACAGAGAAGAAACAATAAACACAATTAATAAATAAATTATATGGTGTGCTAGGAGATGGTAAGTTCTGTGAAAAAAATACAGCAAGGTAAATAGAACATGGATTAAATGGATGGAGAATTCATGTAAAAGCTCTGGTGGCGTAGTGCTTAAGGCATTTGACTACTAACCAGAAGGCTGGCAGTTCAAACTCACTCAGCCACTCTTCAGAAGTAAGGTTGGGCAATCTAATAAAGATACCTTGGAAACCCAAGGAGGGGGTCACTATGAGTTGGAAAACAACTCAAAGGCAGTGAGTTGAGGAGCAGAAATAAATTTTATATATAATTCTGAATGGTCAGATTGATTAGGATGGTATACATCACTAAAATAACAAACATTCAAAATACTTTTGTCTTAAATAAACTCACATTTTAAATATCGGAAAGCTTACTAATCCTATTACTCCTTTGGTAAAGTGAACATCATTCCACAAAACAAGATAAATCACATCTTATCATTTATGCAAAACTTT
>NW_006924209.1:0-529 GCF_000298275.1 Orycteropus afer afer
AGAGATGCTAAAGGGAGCCACTTGGACAGAGAAGCAACAGCCAAGAACAATTGACCATTAACACACATGATGATATAATTCAGAAACCAACCCAGCTATGGAAGTATCCAAAATAATTAAGCCTACAAGATTGTAAACAGGGAACCAGAGACATCAATTGACAAATGAGGACATCTAAAATCCAAAACGAGGGAAAAAACCATGTCAGTACAGAACTCCTAGATGGTAGGGAAGTCACGACAACTACAAGAAAGAATGGACTGTTCTAAGCTTGGGAAGAAAACTATAAATGCCAGGGTAAACTCAAAGAAAAATGATAAACCTTCACATCAAAATTAAAAAGAGGACCAGCACAAATATTTGTTGTTTTTAGGTGCTATCGAGTTGTTTCCGACTCATAATGACCCCATGCACAGCAGAATGAAACACTGCCTGATTCCACGACAGCTCCACGATCCCTGCTATACTTGAGCCCATCATCGCAGACACCGTGTCAATCCATCTCGTTGAAGGCCTCCTCCTCTTTCAT
>NW_006924209.1:2520-6613 GCF_000298275.1 Orycteropus afer afer
GCAAAATTCTACCATGCGAGTTCAAGCATTATTTCTGTCACCAAGGCCAAATTTTCCAACTACCAGTGATTCTTCTTTGTTTCCAACTTTTGCATTGCAGTCACCAGTGATAATTAACACCTCCTGATTGCATGTTTGGTCCATTTCAGACTGCAGAATTTGATAAAATTCTTCAGTTTCCTCATCTTTGGCTTTAGTAGTTGGGCCATAAATTTGAATAATAGTCACATTAATGGGCCTTCCTTGTAGGCATATGGATATTATCCTATCACTGGCAGCATTGTACTTCAGGACAGATCTTTAAACATCCTTTGTTATGATGAATGTCACGTCATTTGTCTTCAAGCTGTCATTCCCGGCATAGTAGATAATATGGTTATCTGATTCACAATGGCCAAAACCAGTCCATTTCATCTCACTAATGCCAAGGATATCAATCTTTATGCATTCCATTTCATTTTTGACAATTTCCAATTTTCCTAGATTTATACTTTGTACATTCCATGTTCCTATGATTAATGGATGTCTGCAGCTGTTTGCCTTCAATTTGAGTGAGCAAATGGAGGTCTAGAAAGCTTTACCTTATCCATATGAGTAAGGCTTGGTTTACTCAGATGATGCAGCTCTTTCCCAGTCCTATTCTGAGAGCCTTCTAACCTAAGCAGACTATTCATAAAGTTGCATGGTAATGTATCAAACTGTGTTTCTTTGCTATTCATAAGGTTTTCTCTGGCCAATTCTTTGAGAAATGGATGGCCTCTTCCTTCTTCCTAGTCTGTCTCAGTCTGTAAGCTGGGCTGATACCTGTGCACCATGTGCATCCTATTGGGTTTGAAACCAGTGGCTCAGCCTCAAAACTCACATCAACACGTCACCACAGTAGAACAAACTGAAAGACAAGTTTGTCTCCCTGTTTGAAACCTCTCGTACCACCCTTACCTGGGTCCCTGTGGCTAACTCCTCCTCTGTCCAAGTTCCTGGCTTTTAATCCCCTTTCTCCTACTCTCCCACTCTGCTGCTTTGGGTGAGCCTGAGTTCCCTCTCCTCACCTGGATCCCTGCGGTTGATTACTCCTCTGTCCATGTTCCTGGGCTTTTAATCCTCTTTCTCCCACTCTTCTGTCCTGCTACTTTGGGCATGCCTGGGTTCTCTCTCCTCACCTGGACCACTGTGGCTGACTGCTCCTCTGTCCTTGTTCCTGGGCCTTTTAATCCCCTTACTCCCACTCTCCTGCTTCTTTGGGTGTGCCTGAGTTCCCTCTCCTCACCTGGATCCCCGTGGCTGACTCACACAAATATTTAGCAAATACTAAAACAATAGCAACAAAAGAAGTGATAAAATGATTCATAAACAAAACGAGCTCAGCATAGAATATTATATGGAACAGGAATTGACACCAAAAGAAAAGACATAACAAAAATGACAGCAACAAATTCTTATTTGTCCATTATTACATACCTGGCAAGGGCCTTATCTCTAAGATTTATATAAAACACCAGTGTTTCAATACGAAAGGAATTAGTAATCCAATTGAAAAATGGGCAGAACACATGAATAGATATTTCATCAAGGATGATATTCAGGTGGCCAACAAATATATGAAGAGATGATTACAATCATTGGTCATCAGAAAGATGCTCTATGGAAATACACCCCTTGGAGCAATAGACCACAGGGCACCATAGAGGCAACATTCACAGGGAGGAAATGCAGGACAAATGGGAGTCTATAACTATGAGGGGCACAGGGTGATGGGTACTAAACAGGGAGGAGAGGGTCCTAGGTTAGGGTTGTGCATGGTAAATGAGGAGTGAAACTAAATATACACGTAACATTGAATGTAAAACAAACTCTTTAAATATAATAAAGACTACAGTCTACTGTAAGGATTACACTTAAATATAAAGGAAACAAAAATCCTCACAACTGGACCTTTAAGCAGCATCACAATAGATGTAGAAAACATTGAAGTTGTCAAAGACTTCATATTACTTAGTTCTACAATCAGCACCAATGGAAGCAACAGTCAAGACATCAAAGAACATATTGCATTGGGTAAATCTGCTGCAAAAGATCTCTTTAAAGTGCTGAAGAGTGAAGATATCTCTTTGAAGACTAAGATGAGCGTAACCCAAGCCATGGTGTTTTCAATTGTTTCATATTCATGTGAGAGCTGGACAATGAATAAGGAAGATTGAAGAAGAGTTGGTGTTTTTGACTTGTGGTGTTGACAAAGAATGTTGAAAGTACTGTGGACTGCTAAAAGAACTAACAAATCTATCCTGGAAGAACTGCAGCCAGAATGTTCCTTGGAAGTGAGAATGGCCAGACTTCATCTCACTTACTTGGTCATGTTGTCAGAAGGGACCATTCTCTGGAGAAGGATGTCATGCTTGGAAAAGTGGAGGGTCAACGAAAGAGGGGAAGGTCCTCAACAAGATGGATTGATATGGTGGCTGCAGAGATGGCATTAGGTATAGTAGGGATTATGAGGCCTGGCACAGGACTGGGCAGTGTTTTGTTATCTTGTGCACAGGGTCGCTATGAGTCAGAAATAACTTGACGGCACATAACAAAAACAATTCTGGGTTCAGCAATAGATATTATTATTATAACAGTGTCTTTCAGCTGAAGTTAGCAAAAATTTATAACAGCAATAGTAAAGATCATGTATTAAATGCATAATATGTGCAGACACAGCTAAGCACTTCCTCTGAATTATCATATTTAACTCATGTGAATTATTCTATTTCATAAGAAGATAGAGTATAGAGAGGTTATTTTACTGATTCTAAGATGCACTCTTTTATTTTTTTATTTTATTATTTCAGATATTATTCTACATCTTAAAACTGATGAAGTCTTACAATTGCTCCATCTAGCAGTCATAACAATTGTCATTGTTTGCCCAGGCATTGTTAGGTATTGAATTGTGTACCCCCAAAATATATTTTGTAAATCCTAACTTCTATGCCAGTGATTATAATACTATTTGAGAATGGGTTGTCTTTGTTATGTTAATTACAGGATTAGTGTAGGGTGTGTTTTGAGTCAATCTCCTTTACTGTTGTCTTGCTGTTAAGTCAGTTCCCACACATAGCAACAACAGAACAAAACACTGCCTAGTCCTGTGCCATCCTCACAATCCTTGCCATGTTTGAGTCCATTTCAGTCATGGTGTCAGCTCATCTCATTGAGGGTCATCCTCTCCTTCACAGACCTTCCAAGCATGATATCCTTCTCCAGGGACTGGTCATTCCTGATAACATAACAAAAGTAGAAGAAAATGTACAAAAGTAGGTCATTTTCATGTCTAAAGAGCATTCTGGCTATACTTATTCCAAGAGATATTTGTTTGTTTTTCTGGCAGTCCATGGTATATTCAATATTCTTGGCCAACACCATAATTTGAATGCATCAATTCTTCTTTGGTCTTCCTTATTCATTGACCAGCTTTAACATGCATATGAGGCAATTGAAAATACCAGGGCTTTGGTCAGATATACCTTAATCTTAAAGTGACATCTTGGCTCTTCAACACTTTAAAGAGGTTTTTTGCAGGAAATTTGTCCACTGCAACATGTCACTTGACTTCATGACTACAGTTTTCATGGGAGTTGATTGTGGATCCAAGTAAAACGAAATCCTTACATCTTAAATTTTCCTCCATTTATGATGATGTTACTTATTGATCCATTTGTGAGGATTTTCATTTTCTTTATGTTGAGGAGTAATTCATAATGAAGGTTGTAGTCTCTGATCTTCATCAGTAAGAGCTTCAAGTCTTTACATTCAGCAAACAAGGTTGTCTCATCTACATATTGCAGGTTGTTGACTCTTCCTGCAATCCTCATGCCATGTTCTTCATATAGCCCAACTTTTCAGATTATTTGCCCATCATACAGATTGAATAAGTATAGTAAAAAGATACAACTTTGATGCACAACTTTCCTGATTTTAAAACATGCCATATCTTCTTGTTCTTTCTTTCTTTTTTTTTTTTTTTTAATTTTGATTTGGGTGAAGATTTACAGAGCAAATTCACTTTTCATACAGCAGTTCACATATACTTTGTCTCATGTCATTGACCACA
>NW_006924209.1:9823-12904 GCF_000298275.1 Orycteropus afer afer
GCTTTTCTCTTCACCTTCTCCGTTTATTCCCCAGCCACCAGAGCAGTCCCCATGCAGTCCCTGGCTAGCAGCACTGATTTTTAGGTTAATTCTTAGGTCCTACCACCACTCAGGAATCTCCAAGCTGTCTGTGCCATCAGGACCGCAGCTCTGTCTGTCTCCTTTTTTGGTATTTTCATGCAAATTCTTCTGTTAGTTGGGGTTTAGTCCACTTCTATATCCTTCCCTTCAAGGCTTAGGAGTTTCAGGATTATCTTCTGTGTATGTATTAACTGGTTTCCCTTTTCTTTGTTGAAGAGGGTCTGTGCAGTCTTTCTGCCTAGTCTGCCATCTTACTGGAAATCCGATTCTGTGTATTCTTTACATCTTTGATGCTTCCTGCATTGTTAAATATTTTTCCCATATAATTCTTCAGTATTGCAACTTGAGCTTTGAATACTTTTCTTCAGTTCTTTCATCTTGAAAAATACAAATTAATGTTCTTCCCTCTTGGTTTTCTAATTCCAGGAGTTTGCACATTTCATTATATTTTACTTTGTCTTATTGAGCCACCCTTTGAAATCTGTTAAGCTCTTTTACTACACCATTTCTTCCATTTTGTTTAGCTACTATACATTCAATAGGAAGTTTCAGAGTCTCTTCTCACATTCATCTTTTCTTTCTTTACTGTCTTTTTAATGACCTTTTGCTTTCCTTGTGTATGATGTCCTTGATATCATTCCACAACTTGTCTGTTCTTCAGTCATTGGTGTTCAATGCATCAAGTCTTTTCTTCAAATGGTCTCTAAATGAGATGTAATATGCTCTAGGTTGTATTTGGACTCTCATTAGACTTGTTTTAATTTTCTTCAGATTCAAGTTAAACTTGCATATGGGCAATTGGTAGTCTTTTCCACAGTTTGTCCCTGGCCTTGTTCTGACTGATGATGTTGAGCTTCTCCATGGTAACTTTCCACAGATGTAGTTGTATGTGATATTAATGATATTACTTGATAATTTTTGATTTGATATGGCTCTATATTATGGCCAGGGCTTGAGGTAAGCAGGCATGGGGCTTAGGGATTGCTTTTTGCTTGCATGCAACTCTATTTAAGGCTGAGGCCTGAGGTAGGTGTTTTCCCTTGGGGGAGGCTCTATTTTAAGGTCATTTCCCAAGGTAGGTGGGTGCAGAGAAGTTAAGAAAAACTAAGGAAGATGAATTTGTCTGTGATTTTGTTGTCCTGTGGTGGCTTACATGTTGCTGTGAAGCTGGAGTCTATGCTGATGTTGCAAAATGCCAGCAGGGTTACCCACAGTGGACAGGTTTCAGTTGAGCTTCTGGGCTGACAGACTCCAAAGAAGGAAGAGGCCATTCACTTCTCAAACAATTGGCCACTGAAAACCTTCTGAAGAGCAGTGAAACACTGTCTGATATATTACTGGAAAAAAGTATGAACAGCTCTGAAATATTGTCTGATATAGCACCAGAAGATGAGCACTTCAGGTCGGAAAGCACTCAAAATTTGATTGAGGAAGAGCTGACTTCTCAGAGTAGAGATGACCTTAATGATGTATATAGAGTACAGCTTTCAGGACCTTCATTCGCTGATGTGGCATGACTCAAAATGAGTAGAAACAGATGCAAATATCCATTAATAATTGGAACAAGAAATGTATGAAGTACAAATCTAGGAAAATTGGAAGTTGTCAAAAATGAAATGGAATGCATAAAGATCTATATCCTAGGCATTAGTGAGCTGGTTTTTACCACTTTGAATTGAACAACCATATGATCTACTATGCCAGGAATGAAAAATTGAAGAGGAGTGGTATGGCATTCATCATCACAAAGAGTGTTTCAATATTGGTCCTGAAGTACAATACTGGTAGTGAAAGGATAATATCCATATGCGTACAAGGAAGACCAGTTAGTACTGCTATTATTTGAATTTACACACCAACCACCAAAGCCAAAGATGAGGAAATGGAAGATTTCTACCAACTTCTGCAGTCTGAAATCGATCAAACATGCAATAAAGATATGTTGATTATCACTGGTGACTGGAATGCAAAACTTGGAAACAAAGAAGAGTTACCAATAGTTGGAAAATATGGTCTTGGTGATAGAAATAACTCTGGAGATCACATGATAGAATTTTGCAAGACCAACAACTTATTCATTGCAAATACCTTTTTTTCAACAATGTAAGGAACAACTATACATGTGGACCTCACCAGATGGAATACACAGGAATCAGGTTGACTACATCTGTGGCAAGGGGTGATGTAAAAGTTCAGTATCTTCAGACAAAACAAGGCCAAGAGGTGATTGTGGAACAAACCATCAACTCCTCATATGCATGTTCAAGTTAAAGTTGAAGACAATTAAAACTAATGCATAAGAGTCAAAATATGACCTTGATAATATCTTTCCTGAATTTGGAGACCATTTAAAGACTAGATTTCATGCATTGAATACCTATGACTGAAAACCAGAGGAATTGTGGATTACATCAAGAACATCATACATGAAGAAAGCAAGAGGTATTAACAAGACAAGAAAGGAAGAAATGACCAAACTGGATGTCAGAAGAGACCCCAAAACTTGCCCTTGAGTGGAGAGTAGCTAAGGCAAATGGAAGAAATGACAAGACAAACGAGCTGAACAGAAAATTTCAAAGAGCAGCTCAAGCAGACAAAGCCAATTATTATAATGAAATGTGCAAAGACTGGGAGTTAGAAACACCAAAGAGAAGAACACGCAAGCATTTCTCAAGCTGAAATAACTGAGGAAAAGAATTAAGCTTCCAACTGTAATATTGAAAGATACTATGGGCAAAATATTGAATGATGTAAGAAGCATCAAAAGAAGATGGAAGGAGACAGAGATTCAAAATGGAGTCTTGCCAGTAAGTACCACGCTATATCCCTCTACCATCTAAATGCTTGAAAAACAAGATACAGCAGTTTGAATTAGTGATTTTGGTGCTCTGACCAGCTCACTAAATCAGAGTGCACCAAATACAGAAGAGCAGAATTAGAGGAAAGACACAGGGAGATTATTTAAGAAAGAGCTATCTGGCAGAGGATGGACAGGCAGCA
>NW_006924209.1:14883-15419 GCF_000298275.1 Orycteropus afer afer
TAGAAGAATTTTGGAAGAAAATACAAGAACAAAATGACAAAACAAATGAAAAATTAGAAAGGATTCTAAATCTACAGATAGAAATCCAGAAGATTAATACTAAGTTGTCAGAAATAGATAAAACATTGGCAGGACAAAGGAGAAGAATTGATGCAATGGAAGACAGAATTAATGAGATTGAAGACAAATACCTAAATACTTCTTTGGAAAGGGATCAATCAGAAAAAAAATCAAAACAAAATGAAGAAAGCCTAAGGTTCATGTGGGATACCATCAAAAGGAATAATTTACATGCATTGGAATTCCAGAAAGTGGAAAAAAAAACAAAAAACAAAAAAACAAACACTGAGAAATTTGTCCGAGGAGAACTTCCCTGATATGACGAAAGAGGGGAACATATCCATTCAGGAAGTCCAATGAACCCCAAACAGGATAAAACCCAAAAGAAAATCACTGAGATATATCATCATCAAACTCACCAAAACCAAGGACAAAGACAGAATCCTGAATACAGCATGGGAAAAACAAAAAGTTAC
>NW_006924210.1:0-703 GCF_000298275.1 Orycteropus afer afer
GCTACCAAAGCCAAAGATGAGGAAATTGAAGATTTTTACCAACTTCTGCAGTGTGAAATTGACAAAACACACAATCAAGATGTGTTGATTATTGCTGGTGATTGGAATGCAAAAGTTGGAAACAAAGAATCATGAGTAGTTGGAAAATATGGCCTTGGTGATACAAATGATGTTGGAGATCACATGATATAATTTTGCAAGACCAATGACTTATTCATTGCAAATACCTTTTTTCAACAACATAAGTAGTGGCTATCCATGTGAACTTCACCAGATAGAATATACAGGAATCAGATCAACTACATCTGTGGAAAGAGATGATGGAGAAACTAAATATCTACAGCGAAAAGAAGGCTAGAAGTTGACTGTGGAACAGACCATCAATTGCTCATATGGAAGTTCAAGGTGAAGTTGAAGACAATTGAAACAAGCCAATGAGAGCCAAATTTTGACCTTGATTATATCCCATCTGAATTTAGAGACCATCTAAAGAAGAGATTTGAGGAGGATTCAAAATGGAGTCTCGTCAATAAGCACCATGCTATTTCCCTCCAGCATCTAAGTGGTTGAAAAACTAGGTACAGCAGTTTGAATTAGGGATTTTGGTTTTCTGAACAGCTCACTGAATCAGAGTGCACCAAACACAGAAGAGCAGAATTAGAGGAAAGGCAAAGGGAGATTATTTAAGAAAGATCTACCTGGT
>NW_006924210.1:1383-2849 GCF_000298275.1 Orycteropus afer afer
AAACAAAAAAAAACCATGACAAAACAAATCAACACATAGCCAGCAGCTAAAGACAACCCAAAGAGACAGTGCTCTACCAGATTCCAGGGGCTTAAGAAGAGGTTCTGCTTTCCAGTAAACCAGGACACTCTGGACCTACAAGACTGAAAAGGTGCGACATTCCTCTTGTTACTCTTATACCCCAAACCTGCTGAGCGAACAGAGGTGCAGCCACCCCCCACTCCCATCCACCCTCTGGGCCCACAGGAACTCCAGCGTAGTCTGTGTGCTCGGAGGGAGCCTGGGAAGCCTACCCTGTCCTCTGCAGATTTTCTTAAAATTTTGATTTTTTCTTCCTTTTCTCTTTCTTTTTTCTGGTGTTTAGTTTGCTTGTATTTGTCTGTTTTAAAACTACTATTATTATTAATGCTTTTGTCCTTTTTCCTATTCTTCCCCTCCCAGGTCCTAGTTTAAACCTTTTTTTCTCTCTCTTTCTTTTCTTTTTCTTTTCCCAGTTCATGGTTAACTTTTTTTTTTTCTTTTTTCCCTTTTTTTTTTTTCTCATGGTTAACCCTGTTCCTTGTTGGATTTTTTTTTGCATTTTTCCCATATTTTTCCTCATTATCCTCCTTCTCTATGTTTTCTTGTAGTGCCCTATGCCCAGATATTGCAGGTTTTCTTGTTTTCTTCTTCTTTTCTCCCTTTTTTCTTTTTTTGGGTTACCGTTCCTGTGTGATTACATGGTGTATATTTTGTCCATGTGCTTTTAGTTTTTTGATTGTTATTCAATTGTAATTTTTGTCTAACTGAATGGGAGACAGCAACAGTCCCCATAAGATATAAGTACACCCTCGCCTCCTGCAACTTCACTTACTGAGCAAGAGCCAGCACCTCCTTCTCCAGCAAAGAGCCAACAATAAAAAACCACCAAGAAGGGCCTGAATCACCCTTGGCTGATCTTCACAAACAATTAACAGAGATCATAATACAATACCACGATGTCTCGGAGACAACAGAGCATCACAGTCCACACAAAGAAGCAAGACAAAGTGGTAGAAACAAGGGAAAAGGATATAGACCCAGACACATCCCTAAGGAAGAAGCAGCACTGGAACTCTCTGATAAGGAATTCAAAAGAATTATATTTAGGTATCTCAAATGACTGAGAGACAGACCAAAGAAAACACAGAAAAAAACGTTAGAAGAATTTTGGAAGAAAATACAAGAAAAAAATAATAAAATAAATGAAAAATTAGAAATGATTCTATATCTACAAATAAAAATCCAGAAGATTAATTCTAAATTGTTAGGGATAAATAACACATTGGAAGGGCAAAGGGGTAGAATTGATGCAATGGAAGACAGAATTAATGAGATTGAACACCTGAATACTTCTTTGGAAAGGGATCAATCAGAAAAAAAATAAAAATAAAAATAAAATGAAGAAAGCCTAAGGTTCATGTGGGATACCATCAAAAGAAAAAATT
>NW_006924210.1:7195-7866 GCF_000298275.1 Orycteropus afer afer
ATGGATGAACTTGGAAGACATTATGATGAGTGAAATAAAATCAATCACAAAAGGACAAATATTGTATTAGTCCGTTATTGTAAAAGTCAAGGAAACGTTTATCTATGGAAGGACATTTTCTTTGTTGTTTACCTGGAGTGGGAGGATAGGGTAGGGAATACTGTTAGATAGATAGAGATAAGTTTTGATTTGGGTGAAGAGAAGGGCAATGTACCAAATGTGAGTAATCAATATAGTGGCATTGAGGAAAAGAAAGACATAGAAAGGTACGTGGGAAGTACCGACAACAAAGATCAATCCTTTTGTACATGTAGTATGGCATGGTCAGCGAAGGTAAACACAGGTATATGGGTGGATAGATGGGTGGACAGACTGAACTAATAGATATGTTTATGAAGTGGGGAGTGTACCCAAGAACATGTATAGGGTTGGCAGACAATGGTCCTATAACTTTATGTGCATGATTTGAATTCCCAGGTGTATAGTGGAGCTGACAAGGGGCAAGGTTGTAGTCACTGCTTGGTCATAGCCAGCTACTCAGAGGGATCGAGTAGTTGAACCTGTGAGCTCGGGACCATAGTCGCAGAGGATACCAAGCTCAATTGGCATAACATACTGCACAAAACATTGTTCCACCTCCTACTGTGGCGAGTAGTGACTGGGATCTTCAA
>NW_006924210.1:8909-9815 GCF_000298275.1 Orycteropus afer afer
ATCCATGAAGAAAGCAAGAGGTCATTAAAAAGACAGGAAAGGAACAAAGGACCAAAATGGATGTCAGTAGAGACTGAAATTTTCCCTTGAATGTAGAGTTGCTAAAGCAAACGCAAGAAAAGACAAGATAAAAGAACTGAACACAAGATTTCAAATAGCAGATCGAGAAGATAAATTCACTAATTATAATGAAATGTGCAAAAACCTGGAGTTAGAAAACCAAAAGGGAAGAACTTGCCCATCATTTCTTCAGCTGAAAGAACTGAAGAAAAAATTCAAGCCTTGAGCTGCAATATTGAAAGGTTCTGTGGGGAAAATATTGAATGATGCAAGAAACATCAAAAGATGGAAGGAATACACAAAGTCACTGTACCAAAAAGAATTGGTGGATGTTCATCCGTTTTAGGAGGTGCTTATAATCAAGAACCAATGGTATTGTAGGAAGAATTCGAAGCTACACTGAAGCAATTGGCAAAAAACAAGGCTCCAGGATTGAATGAGAAGTTTCAATAAACAAATGTTGTGCTGGATGTACTTACTCATCTGTGGCAAGTAATTTGGAAGACAGCTACCTGGCCAACTGACTGGAAGAGATCCATATTTGTACTTATTCCAAAGAAAAGTGATACTACAGAATGTGAAAATTATCAAACAATATCATTAATATCACATGTAAGTAAAATTTTTCTAAAGATAATTCAAAAACAGTTACAGCAATATATTGACAGGGAAGTTCCAGAAATGCTAGCTGGATTCAGAAGATGATGTGGAATGAGGAATATCATTGCTCACGTCAGATGGATCTTGGCTGAAGGCAAAGAATACCAGAAAGATGTTTACTTGTGTTTTATTGACTAGGCAAAGGCATTTGATTGTGTGGATCATGACAAATTATGGATAACATTG
>NW_006924210.1:12250-12998 GCF_000298275.1 Orycteropus afer afer
TGACAAAAATGACAGCAACAAATTCATATTTGCTGATAATTACATATCTGGCAAGGGACTTATCTCTAAGATTGATGGAAAACTCCAACACTTCAACACCAAAGGAATTAATAACCCAATTGAAAAATAGGCAGAAGACACGAATAGACACTTCACCAAGGAGGATATTCAGATGGTCAGCTACTACATGAAAAGATGCTCACAATCATTGGCCATCAGAGAGATGTAAATCAAAACAACTAGATATACCGTCTCACTTGCACTAATGGCAAGGTTCAGTGAGACAGAAAATAACAAATGGTGGTGGGGATGTGGAGAGATTGGGACTGTCATACACTGCTGCTGTGACTGTGAAGTGACACAACCACTGTGGAAAGTAATATGGTGATAAGTTGGAATTGGAGATACCATTTGACCCAGTAATCTCATTACTAGGTATATATCCCAGAGAAGTAAGAGCCAGGATAGGAACAGATACATGCACGCTCATGTTCATCACAGTGCTATTTACAATAGCAAAAAGATGGAAATAACCTTTGTGCCCATCAGCAGAAGAGTGGATGACCAAACTATGGTACATACACATACTAGAATGCTATGCAGCACTAAAGAATAATGTACAGTCTGCAAAACACCACATAATATGGATGAACTTGGAAGACATTATGCTGAGTGAAATAAGTCAATCACAGAAGGACAAATACAGTATTAGTTCGTTGTTGTGGACGGTCAAGGAAAGGTTTATATA
>NW_006924210.1:14598-15200 GCF_000298275.1 Orycteropus afer afer
CAAAGTGGTATGTTATGCCAATTGAGCTTAATGTCCCCTGCGACCATGGTCCTCAGCCCACAGGTCCAACTACTCTCTCCCTCTCAGTAGCTGGCTGTGGCCAAGAAGTGACTACACCATTGTTCCTTTACAAATACACTTATAGAAACATTGTCTTCCAACCCCATACATGGTCATGAGCACACTGCCCCCTGCATAGACATGCCTAATAGTTCAGCCTGTCCACCCTTCTATCCACCCATAGATTAATGTTTGCCTTCACTGACAACATAGTACTGTATTTGCAAAATGATTCATCTTTGTTGTGGGTACCTCCCATGCATCTCTCTCTGTCTTCCTCTTCCTCAATGCCAACATGTTCATCACTCACATTTGGTAAATTGCTCTTCTTTTCACCCAAATGAATACTTGTCTCCACCTATCTAACAGTATCTCCTCCCCTCCCCTCCCACTCCTGGTAACCAACAAAGAAAATTTCCTTCCATATGCAAAACTTTTCTTGACTTCTTACAGTAATGGATTACTACAATATCTGTCCTTCTGTGGTTGACTTATTTCACTCAGCATAATGTCCTCCAAGTTCATCCACGCTATGTGGTGTT
>NW_006924211.1:0-1303 GCF_000298275.1 Orycteropus afer afer
TAGGGCCCCTAAATTTGCCCCTAGTTTTTCCTTGAGGAACTGTATAGTTTTGGATTTCACATTTAAGTCTTTGATCCATCAGGAGTTCGTTTTTGTGTGTGGTGTGAGGTACAAATCTTGTTTCAGTTTTCTGAAAATGGATCTCCAGTTTTGCCAGCACCATTTATTAAACAAACATTCTCTTCCCCATTTAATGGATTTCGGCACTTTGACAAAGATCAGCTGATCATAGGTCGAAGGATCTATTTCTGGGTTCTCAATTCTATTCCATTGGTCTATGTATCTGTCATTAAGCCAATACCAGGCAGTTTTGACTACTGTGGCTGTATACTAGGTTTTGAGGTCTGGCAGGGTGAGACCTCATACTTTGTTCTTCTTCTTCAATAGCGCTTTGCTTATCCAAGGTCTCTTTCCTTTCCATATAAAGTTAATGATTGGTTTTTCCATGTCCCTAAAGAATGTTGATGGGATCTGGATTGGGATTGCATTGAATGTATAGATTGCTTTGGATAGTATTGACATATTCACAATGTTCAATCTTTCTATCCACAAGCATGGGATGTTCTTCCACTTATGTAGATCTCTTATGGTTTCTTGAAGTAGTTTTTTATAGTTTTCTTTGTAGAGGTCTTTTGTGTCCCTGGTGAGATTTATTCCCAAGTATTTCGTTTTATTTTTCGGTAGATAATGTAAACAGTATTGAATTCCTTACTCCTTCCTCAGCAATCTCTTTGCTGGTGTAGAGGAATCCAACAGATTTTTGAATGTTGATCTTATATCCTGCCATGATGCTAAATCTCTTAATTAGTTCCAATAGATTTTTGACTGAGTCTCTTGGGTTTTCTAGGTATAGGATCATATCATCAGCAAATAGGAACAGTTTGACTTCTTCCTTACCAATTTAGATGCTTTGATTTCCATTTCTTCCTTATGGCCCTGTCTAGGACTTCCAGTACAATGTTGAATAGAAGTGGTGAAAGTGGACATTCTTGTCTGGTTTCTGTTCTCAAGAGGAATGGTTTCAGTCTCTCTCCATTGAGAATAATGTTGGCTGTTGGTTTTGCATAGATGCCCTTTTTATGTTGAGGAATGTCATTTCTATTCCTATTGGCTGAGAGTTTTGATCAGGAATGGGTGTTGGATTTTATCAAATGCCTTTTCTGCATCAATTGATTTGACATGTGGTTCTTCTCCTTTGTTTTATTTATGTGGTGGATGACATTGATTGTTTTTCTAATGTTGAACCATCCTTGCATAGCTGATATGAACCCCACTTGGTCATAATGAATGATTTTCTTGATAT
>NW_006924211.1:3399-4682 GCF_000298275.1 Orycteropus afer afer
ACTACACACTCTTTTCCCTCTTTTTTGTTTGTAGTTGTCCTCACTTGCCAATTGATGTCTGTGGTTCCCTGTTTACAGCATTGTAAGCTCATTTTACTTTGGATATGTCCATAGCTGTGGTTTCTGGGATATCTCATCTTGTGTATTAATGTTTGGTTGTTATTTGCTATTTTTGGTTCTCTGTTCAAAGGACTCCTTCTTGTGTCTCTTGTAAGGTTGGTCTGGTTTTAACAAATTCCCTTAGTTTCTGCTTATCTGGAAATCTCCTAATTTCACCATCATATTTGAAGGACAACTTTGCCGGGTTTATACTTCTTGATTGAAAATTTTTCTCTTTTAGGATTTATAATCATATCAGGGAATTTCTCCTCCAGCAAATCTTGGGCAATTTTCTCAGTGGTTTTGTTTTTCTCTTCTTATTCTGGAATTCCAATGACACGTAGATTATTTCTTTTAATGGTATCCCACATGAACCTTAGGCTTTCTTCATTTTGTTTTGATCTTTTTTTTCTGATTGATTCCTTCCCATAGAAGTATTCATGTATTTGTCTTCAATCTCATTAATTCTGTCTTCCATTTCATCAATTTTACCCATTTGCCTTTCCAATGGGTTATCTATTTCTAACAATTTAGTATTAATCTTCTGGATTTCTATCTGTAGATTTAAAATCATTTCTCATTTTTCATTTATTTTGTCATTTTGTTCTAGTATTTTCTTCCAAAATTCTTGTAAGGTTTTTTCTGTGTTTTCTTTGGTCTGTCTCTCGATCCTTTGAAGATACCTAAATATAATTATTTTGAATTCCTTATCAGAGAGTTCCAATGCTGCTTCTTCCTCAGGAATATGTTCTGGGTCTGTATCCTGTTCCCTTGTTTATACCACTTTATCTTGCTTCTTTGTGTGGACTCTGATGGTCTGTTGTCTCCGAGGCATCGTGGTATTATATTAAGATCTCAGTTAATTGTTTGTGAAGAGCAATCAAGCTCTTCTTGGTGGTTTTTTATCATTGGCCCATTGTTGGAGATGGAGATGCTGGCTGTTGCTCAGTAAATGAAGTTGCAGGAGGTTTGGGTGTACTTGTATCTTATGGGGACTGTTGCTGTCTCCCACTCAGTTAAGCAAAAATTACAATTGAATAATCATCAAAAAACTAAAAGCACATGGACAAAAAATACAACATTAAATCACACAGAAACAGTAACCCAAAAAAAGAAAAAGAGGAGAAAAGAAGGAGAAAACAGGAAAACCTGCAATATCTGGGGATAGGGCACTAAGAGAAAAA
>NW_006924211.1:5002-11666 GCF_000298275.1 Orycteropus afer afer
TTTTATTGATTCAGGCATGTTGTGTCGCTCTGCTGTTTTCTCTGTGATGGTGGAATCACTGTGTGGCATGTGGATATATGTTTCTGTTTGTCATAAAGAGGGTTTAGAGTTTGAAGAGGGAGGTTTTATGGTAATTGGCTGAATATGGTTTCTTCTATTGAAAGAGTGAAGTTATTGGTGGAGAAGGTGGGAGGAGAAGAAGTAAAGCTTGGTGTTGCTAGGGTCGGTTTCTAGGGCTTTCCACGGGCTATTATTGATGATGTAGTTATTTATAAGGCCATGGCTCAATCTCAGGAAGGATTCCTGTTGTTAGGGAGTCACAACTCTCTGCCAGGCTCAGGCGCACTGAAAGACCCCACCTGCAAGGCCCTTCAGAACCAAAGAGCTGACCCAAGGGAAATTCCTGGGACCATGCTCAGCTGCAGCCTCCGTCTCCCCCGTCCTGTCTGCTGTGGTGCTGGCGCAATCCCACCAGACTGCTAATGGCTCTGGAGTTTGTCCATGACACTGCCCACCTGCGGCACCAAAGATGCGTGCAATTTCAGCCGTGTTGGAGTTGGGGAGTACCTGCCAGTAAACTGTGGACCCGATGTCCGTGACAAAGATAAGCACGATGTCTCCCAGGCTGACTCAAGCCCACTCAGTGACCCGCTGAGAGGGTTGGGAGCTTGCCTTTCTTGCTCAACAGTGAGCTCTCTGCTTGAGTCTCAGCAGTGTTGCGCATGCCCGCCTGCACCCAGATGACCCAAATTACCGACAAAATCAGTTGCTGGAGACAGATCCCTGGGATTGCCTGCTGGGATACTGGAGTGGTCACTGGTATGCAGATATAGAGTGTCTTCTTTCTTGGCTCACGGGGATCTCAGGTGGCCACCTTTGCCTGCTAGTCAGTGACTGCCCCAGGGAAGTTTCCAATGGCCTCTCTCAGCTGTCTGTCCATCCTCTGCCAGGTAGCTCTTTCTTAAATAATCTCCCTTTGCCTTTTCTCTAATTCTGCTCTCCTGTGTTTGGTGCACTCTGATTCAGTGAGCTGTTCCAAGCACCAAAATCTCTAATTCAAACTGCTATACCTCGTTTTTCAAGCACTTAGATGCTAGAGGGAAATAGCGTGGTGCTTACTGACAAGACTCCATTTTGAATGCTGCCATGTTCTTCTTCATATAGTCCAGCTTCTCAGATTATTTGTTCACCATATAGAATAAATAACTATGGTGAAAGAATACAACCCTGATGCATTTCTTCCTTGATTTTAAATCATGCAGTGTCCCCTTGTTCAATTAAATGACAGCCTCTTGGTTTATGTACAGGTCTTCATGAGTACAAATAAGTGTTTGGAATTCCCATTCTTCTCAATGTTACCCATAATTTTATATGATCCACACAATCAAATGCCTTTGCATAGTCAATAAAACATAAATAAACATCTCTCTGGTATTCTTTGTTACAGCCAAGATCCATCTGACATCAGCAATGATATCCCTCCTTCCATGCCCTCTTCTAAATCCAGTTGCATTTCTGGAAGTTCTCTGTCAGTATATTGCTGCAACGCTTTTTGAATTATCTTCAGCAAGATTTTACTTGCATGTGATTTTAATTTCAATAATTTCTACATTCTGTGGGATCACTTTTCTTTGGAATGGGTACAAATAGGGATCTGTTCCAGTCAGTTGGCCAGGTAATTGTCTTCCAAATCTTTTGGCATAACCAAGTGAGTGCCTCCAGTGGGGCATCGTTTGTTGAAATATCTCAATGGGTATTCCGTCAATTCCTGGAGCCTTGTTCTTCACCAGTTCTTTCAGTGTAGCTTGAACTTCTTCCTTCAATACCATTGGTTCTTGATCATATGCTGCCTCCTGAAATGGATGATAATCCACTGGGTCTTCTAGGTACAATGACTCTGTGTATTCCTTCCAACTTCTTTTGATGCTTCCTGCATCATTCAATATTTTCCCCATAGAATATTTCAATATTGCAACTGAGGCTTAAATTTTTTCCTCAGTTCTTTCAGCTTGAGAAATGCTGAGTGTGTTCTTCCTTTGTTGTTTTCTAACTACAAGTCGTTGCATATTTCATTATAGTAATTGGCTTTGTCTGCTTGAGCTTCTCTTTGAAATCTGTTCAGTTCTTTTATCTTGTCATTTCTTCCATTTGCTTTAGCTACTCTCCACTCAAGGGCAATTTTCAGAGTCTCTTCTGATCCATTTGTTTTTTTCCTTCCTTTCTAGTCTTTTTAATGACCTCTTGCTTTCTTCATGGATGGTGTTCTTGATGTCATTCCATAACTCTGATTTTCGGTCATTGGTGTTCAGTGCATCAAATCTACTCTTTAGATAGTCTCTAAATTCAGGAGGGATATATCCAAGGTCATATTGTGGCTCTCATGGACTTCTTTTAATTGTCTTCAACTTCACGTTGAATTTGCATAAGAGCAGTTCATGATCTGTTTTACAATCAGCTCCTGGCCTTGTTTTGGCAGAAGATATTGAGCATTTCCATCAGCTCTTGCCAAAGATGGAATCAGTCTGATTCCTGTGTACTCCATCTGGTGATGTCCATATGTATAGCCACAGTTTGTGTTGTTGAAAACAGGTATTTGCAATGGATAAATCATTGGTCTTACAAAATTCTATCATGGGATCTCCAGCATTATTTCTGTCATCAAGGCCAAATTTTCCAACTACCAATAATTCTTTGTTTCCAACAGTTGCATTCCAGTCACCAGTGATAATTAACACATCTTGATTGCATGTTTGGTCAGACTGCAGAAGTTGATAAAAATCTTCAATTTCTTCATCTTTGGCTTTGGTGGTTAGTGTGTAAATTTGAATAATTGTAGTATTAACTTTTAAGACTTGAGTTGCAATATTGAAATATTCTAAGGGCAAAACATTGGATGATGCTGGGAACATCAAAAGAAGATGGAAGGAATATACAGAGTCACTGTACCAAAAAGAACTGGTCGATCTCCATCCATTTCAGGAGGTGGCATATGATTTAGAACCAATGGTACTGAAGGAAGAAGTCAAAGCTGCAATGAAGGAATTGGCGAAGAACAAGGCTCCAGGAATTGACGGAATATCCATTGAGATATTTCAACAAACGGATGCCGCACTGGAGGCACTCACTTGGTTATGCCAAGCGATTTGGAAGACAGCTACCTGACCAACTGACTGGAAGAGATCCATATTTGTACTCATTCCAAACAAAGGTGATCCCACAGATTGTGGAAATTATTGAACAATATCATTGATATCACACACAACTAAGATCTTACTGAAAATAATTCAAAAACGTTTGCAGCAGTATATTGACAGAGAACTTCCAGAAGTGCAAGCTGGATTCAGAAGAGGATGTGGAACAAGGGATATCATAGCTGTTGTCAGATGGATCTTGGCTCAAGGCAGGGAATACCAGAAAGATATTTACTTGTGTTTTATTGACTATGCAAAGGCATTTGATTGTGTGAATCATGACAAATTATGGATAACATTGAGAAGAATGGGAATTCCCGAACACTTGATTGTACTCATGAGGAACCTGTACCTTGACCAGGAGGCTGTCATTCAGATACAACAAGGGGACACTGCATGGTTTAAAATCAGGAAGGGAGTATGTCAGGGTTGTATCCTTTCCCCATACTTATTCAATCTATATGCTGAGCAAATAATCTGAGAAGCTGGACTATATGAAGAAAAACATGGCATCAGGATTAGAGGAAAAATCATTAACAACCTGAGATATGCAGATGATACAACTTTGCTTGCTGAAAGTGAGGATGACTTGAGTTGTGGTGCTGGCGAAGAATGCTGAAGGTACCATGGACTGCCAAAAGAACTAACAGATCTGCCCTGGAGGAAGTGCAGCTGAGATGCTGCTTGGAAGTGAGGATGGCCAGACTTCGTCTCACCTACTTTGGTCATGTTGTCAGAGGGGACCATTCCCTGGAAAAGGATGTCATGCTTGGTAAGGTGGAGGGTCAAGAAGGAGGGTCAAGAAGGCCTTCGATGAAATGGATTGACACAGTGGCTGCAACAATGGACTTTAGTATAGCAAGGATCGTGGAGCTGGTGCGGGATCAGGTGGTGTTTTGTTCTACTGTGCATGGGGTCTCTATGAGTTAGAAATGACTTAACGGCACCTAACAACAACAACAACAGATGGACTAAGTCCTAGATTGAAGATACTCTTCGAAAAATAGGGAATTGAATAAAGGAACTGAGGGACTCACCCAGAAAGAAACCCAGAAATTGGAAATGTGGAAAAAAATTAAGATGCAGACTCAATAGTCATTAAATGTCCAGATGTACTGAGACATTCCAATAAGAACATGGGGTGGTGATACAAAAGCAACATTTGTCTGAGTACATGTCCTTTTTTCTTCATACCAGAAAAAAGGAAAAAGTGACTTAATGGTAAATTATTCCAAATTCAACTTCATTGTATGTACCTCTCTGAAAATTGCACGTCAACTTTCAGACTTAATTCAGCTATGATCAGATAAGTTCTGTGTTTAATGATGTCTAACAGAAAGTACACAACATGCTATTAATTTGTTTTCTATTTATGGATGTTTATGGAGCTCTGGTGGTGTAGTGCTTAAGGTATTTGGCTGCTAACCAGAAGGCTGGCAGTTCAAACCCACCAGCCACTCCTCAGAAGGAAGACTGGGCAATCTACTTCTGTAGAGATACTGTCTCGGAAACCCAAGGAGGAGTCACTATGAGTCAGAATCCACCCTAGGACAGTCAGGTTTTTTTTTTGTTGTTGTTAGTTGGTTTGTTTTTTGTTTAAGCTCTAGATTACCAAAATGAGTGATGACTAAATACAGAAGAATACAATTTGTGAATAAACTATGAACTATTGAGTTAAGAAGCATTATGGTTTAGGATATTCAAAAATACTTTCTAAAGGATCTCAGTGACAGTCATAATGTTCATGCTATTTCACTATTCATTTATTGTTCACTTCAAGGCAAGTAAAAGACCTATGTTTTATTTTGTTTCATAGCAAAGCTCTGCTAACCACCTAAAGATTTGCAGCACAATGATAGATGATCATAATTCTAATTCTAAAACATGCCACATTCCACATTTCCGTAGAAAATTTTATAAATGTCAACAAATTACAGGATAATAGTGCAATTTCAATACTCATTTGTGTTGAAATTTTGAATAATTTAAGAAGACAGTGGTAAAAGTACTAAATTTGTTAAGGTCTATGATATACAGATACACTATATTGCAACTTTAAATCAGTTATCTGGGAATTCTAATTATCTCCTATGGGCTTTTTTATAATTGACTTTAATAATTTCCCCAAAATTCACAAAATATAAAATAGCTGCCTTTGTACAGTATACAAAAATATAAATTGTTTTGTATTTTGGAAGCTGAGAAAGTAGTGTTATATTTTGCTTTTTCCCTTCTAGAGAATTTTTCTTTTTTTTTTTCTCTCTACTTGGATAAACTTGTCATGAGTTTGAGATAGCCCAGGAAGTAGGAAAATGAATTTCTTTAAGGATGTGGAAGTCATTTGAAGGAAGGATAAAGAAATAATGATGTTTTCAGCATATATATTTAATTATTTAGTAATGACATTTAAATGATTTATTTACATAATTAATGATGCAGCTATTATTAAGTAATATATTGACCATAGCAGCAAGATATTTTTATAAATATTCAAATGAAATCACTTAATAATGGCAGATTTTCCATGAAACAAATGTAGAGTTGCAAATTTTTTTTTCCTACTCATGCATACTGAAGAGTTATGTTAACATAGTATTTTGTATAAAATGTTTTAAAGATTAATTAGGTTTAAATGAGAATAGCCTCTCACCATTTCTGATTAGTGACAGGAAGATGCCATTTAGGCTGTTAAAATATTAAAACTAGAAAGCATAAAACAAGTACAATAAATTACAGAGCCACTGATAAACTGAAGTTTCTTCCTTTATTAGAGTGGTGTCATTTAAATTAATTATAAAACAACATTATATTCACAGCAATTGGCCTATTCCTTGATATGTTAAGCTATTGTGGTCATGAGGATTATCTTCTTAACTTTAATTTTGAAGTATAATAAAAGTGTTGATATTTTGGTTATTGAAAATACCAGATCAGTAGATATGAATAGTAAATTTATTGTTTTATATAATTTACCTTCTATGAAATATTTTTGGTTTAGTATTATATGATATACATGTTCCTTATTAATTGTATTTACATGCATATTATTGACTAATAAACTATATCAATTGCATGACCTTCAGTGCAAATACTTCAAATAGATGTACCACAAAAATACCCAAGGCAAATTACAATTTAAAGATTGTTGTTGTTGTTGTTATATGCCATCGAGTCAGACCTGACTCATAGTGACCCCTACTTGGTTTTCTGAGGGAGTATCACTACAGAAGTAGATTGTCCCATCTTCCTTCCAAGGAGTGGCTGGTGGGTTTGAACCGCCAGCCTTCTGGTTAAGAGTCAAGTGCCTTAGGCACTACACTACCAGAGCTCCCAAATAGATGGCCAGCCACCTGGTGGGGAGCTGCTGGTGGGTTTGAACTGCCAGGCTTGGGTATGGCAGCTGACTTCCAGAGGCCATGAGGCCCCCAGGGTCATTTAAAGATTAGGGATAGAAATTGGTAGTTGATAAATAA
>NW_006924211.1:11766-15750 GCF_000298275.1 Orycteropus afer afer
TATATATATATATATATAATATATATATGGAAAAGATTTATCATAGGATTCCTAGCCATGTGCATTTCTTTCTTTTTAAAAAATTGCCATTTAGTAGGCTTCCTTTCCTTCATATTATTGTAATAATAATCCTCATATCCTAGTAGCTCAAGATAGCTCAAAGTAAATGTGCAAGAGTAATTTTACCCTTACAATCAGTTACTGTCAAAATTCTATCTTTATAAACATATTGTTTCCAATTTGTTCAATTTATATGTTTTATTTCATGCACACACACATATATATATATATATTATTAATTCTTATCATTATGGATTAAGATTGATCAAGCCACATTAATAATGGAAAATTACTATAATATAATAATGAATATTATTTTAATAATAGTGAAATTACAAGTATTCAGACCAGTTTTTTTATGTTGATTTTGTTGTTAGGTGCCATCAACTCTTGGCATAGATGAGTGAGCTCTTCCAGCTTTACATCTGTTTGTTGAAATATCCCAATTGATATTCAGTCCATTCATGAAGTTTTTCACTAGTACCTTCAGTGCAGCTTGGACTGATTCCTTCAATACCATTGGTTCTTGAACATATGTTACCTTCTGAAATGGTTGAAAACCAATTCTTTCTGGTACAGTGACTGTTGTTATGTTGTTGTTATGTGCCGTCGAGTCAGCCCTGACTCATAGTGACCCCTCCTTGGGTTTCCGAGGCAGTATCACTACGGAAGTAGGATTGCCCAACCTTCCTTCCGAGGAGTGGCTGGTGGGTTTGAACCGCCAGCCTTCTGGTTAGCAGTCAAGTGCCTTAGCCACTATGCTACCAGAGCTCCCACAGTTTCCATTTTCTTTTGATGCATCCTGCATCATTTAATATTTTGCCCATGCCGTTGCTGTTGTTAGGTGCCATCGAATCTGCTGCACTCATAGTGCCCTTATATACAACAGGATGAAACACTGCCTGGTCTTGCGCCATCCTCACAATCCTTACTCTGTTTGAGCCCATTGTTGCAGCCACTGTGTTAATCCATTTTGTTGAGGGTCTACCCCTTTTTCACTGACCCTCCACCTTACCAAGCATGATATCCTTCTCTAGGGAATGGTGCCTTCTGACAATATGACTAAAGCAGATGACATGAAGTCTGGCCATTCTTGCTTCTACGACACATTCTTGCTACCCTTCTTCAAGGACAGATTCATTCTTTCTTCTGGCATCCATGGTATTTTCTATATTTTTATAGGAAATCTACCAAATGAAAATATTTTGCCCACAGTATCCTTCAATATTGCAAATAAAGGTTTGCATTTTTTCTTCAGTTCCTTTAGCTTGAAAAATGCTGAGCATGAGCATGTTCTTCCCTTTTGTTTTTCTAACTCCGAGTCTTTGCACATTTCATTTTAATACTTCAGTTTGTCTTCTTGAGCTGCCCTTTGAAATCTCTTCAGCTCTTTTACTTCATCATTTATTCAATTCACTTTAGTTACTCTATGTTCAAAAGTGAGTTCTGGATTCTCTTTTGGCATCTATTTTGTTCTTTTCTTTCTTTCCTGTCTTTAATGACCCTTTGCTTTATTTATGTATGATGCCCTTGATGTCATCCCACAACTCATCTAAGCTTCAGTCATTAGTGTTCAATGCATCAAATCTGTTCTTCAGAAGGTCTCTAAATTCAGGTGGGATATATTCAGATTTGTACTTTGGCTCTCATGGAAATGTTTTGATTTTCTTCAGCTTCAATTTCTACTTACACACGAGCAATTTATGATCTATTCTGCAGTAAGCTCCTTCCTTTTTTTTTTTTTTGCTGATTGATAGTATTGAGCTTTTTCACCATTTCTTTCCATAGATGTAGTTAATTTGATTCCTATCCACTCCATCTGATAAGGTCCACATATATAGTAACAATTTATGTTGTTGAAAAGTATCTCCTATGAATATGTTGCTGGTCTTACACAACTCCATCATGTGATCTCCAGAATCATTTCTATCACCAAGGCCACACTTTCCAGCTGCTGATTTTTTTTGTTTTGTTTCCAGCATTTGCACTCTAATCACCAGTAATTATTTATTGCCTGTTTGATCAATTTCAGACTATGGAACACACTGCCATTGAGTCAGATTCGACTCATAATGACCCCTCGTTGGGTTTCTGAGGTGGTATCACTACGGAAGTAGGTTGCTCAACTTTTCTTCTTAGGAGTGGCTGGTGGGTTTGAACCGCCACCCTTCTGGTTAGCAGTCAAATACCTTAGGCACTATGCCACATTAGTTGTTAAATGTCTTCAATTTCTTAATCTTTGACATTATTGGTTGGTTTGTAAATTTGAATAACAGTTATAATAACTTCTTCCTTCTAGGCATGTGGATATTATTCATCACTGACAGCGTTGTACTTCAGGATTGATCTTGCAATACTCTTTTTGGCAATGAAGATGACATCGTTTCTCTTCAATCTGCCATTCCTGGCATAGAAAACCATGTGATTGTCCCTTTCAAAATGACCATTACTAGTCCATGTCGGCTTACTGTTGCCTAGGATATCAACTTAGTGTTCATTTCATTTTTGACAACTTCCAACTTTTCTATTTATTAATTTATTTATTTTTATTGTAATTTGGGTGAAAATTTACAAAGCAAGTACACTTTCCATACAACAGTTCACATACAAGTTGTCACATGACATTGACGACAATTTAGCACAATGCACCATCTCCCCTCCCACTTCCTCCTGATAGTTACCTCTTCCCTGTGTCCATCTCTCCATGCACTCCTACCCCCTGAGCTGTCTCCTTGTGCCTGAGCAACCCTGCTTTCTCTCATGTTTATTCTCTCCAAGGAGTGTATCTACCTCAGGTAAAAGATCAACTGATATGCCTGTCTATTGTTTGGCTGGAAGCAACAGGTGTGCGTTCAATTCCAGATCTGAAGGTCAGCTAGGGGCCATAGTCTCAGTGGTTCCACCAGGCTCCCTCGGGCCAACAAAACTGTTCCCTGCTTTTCTTTTTTTTCCCAAATGATTTTGAGTTTTGTTGCACATTGTTCTCCCTATCTATCTAGAATCTTCTACAAAGATCCTCTTCCAAGTGGTTGACAGTAGTAGCCGAGCACCATCTATTTCTTCTGGTCTCATAGACTTATAGGCTGCAGATCGGATGGTGTACCAGTTGCTAGGACTAATTGTTTCCATGAATTTTTGGTTTTCTTCATTCTCCTTTGCTCAGGATGAGGAGAGACCCACCATTGCATCTAGATGGCAGCTTGCAAGCTTTTAAGATCTCAGTCACTACTTGCCACAGTAGGAGGTGGAACAATGTTTTGTATAGTATGTTATGCCAATTGAGCTTGATGTCCTCTGTGACTATGGTTCCACACCCACAGGTTCAACTACTCAGTCCCTCTGGGTGGCTGGCTGTGACCAAGCCGTGACTACAACCTTGCCCCTTGTCAGCCCCATTATATACCTGGGAATTCAGATCATACACAGAAAGTTATTGGACCACTTTCTGCCAACCCTATACATGTTCGTGGGTGCACTCTCCACTTCATATAATACTTAATATTTCAGCCTGTCCAGCCATCTATCCACCCATATACCCGTGTTTGCCTTCACTGACCACGCTGTACTATATGTGCAAAGGGGTTCATCCTTGTTGTCTGTACTTCCCATGTACCTCTCTATGTCTTTCTCTTCCTAGATGCCACTATATTGATCACTCACATTTGGTACAATGCTCTTTTCTTCATCCAAATCAAAACTTATCTCTGTCTATCTAACAGTTTTCCCTACCCAACACTCCCACTCCGGGTAACCAACAAAGAAAATGGTCTTCCATAGATAAACGTTTCCTTGACTATTATGATAATGGAATAATACCATATTGTCCTTTTGTGATTGACTTATTTCAATAATGCCCTCCAAGTTCATGCACATTATACAGTGTTTGGCAGATTCTACATTATTCTTTAGGCTTGCATAGTATTC
>NW_006924212.1:0-13396 GCF_000298275.1 Orycteropus afer afer
TGTTGTATTTAGATCTCTGTTAACTGTTTGTGAAGAGTAGCCAAGGGTGATTCAGACTCTTCTTGGTGGTTTTTTATCATTGGCCCATTGGTGGAGAAGGAGGTAGTGGCTCTCGCTCAGTAAGTGAAGTTGGAGGAGGTGTGGATGTAGTTGTGTCTTATGTGGACTGTTGTTGTCTCATACTCAGTTAGACACAAATTACAACTGAATAACCATCAAAAGACTAAAAGCCCATAGACAAAAAACACACCATGTAATCACACAGGAACTGAAACAGGAACCAAAAAAGGGAAAAAAAGAAGAAAAAACAAGAAAACCTGCAGTATTTGGGGATAGGGCACTAAGAAAAAAAAAGTAGGGAAGGAGAATAATAAATGAAGAAAGAAATGGGAAAAATGCAAAAAGAAAAACAAGCAACCAGGTTAATCATGAGAAAAAAGGGGGAAAAGAAAAAAAGAACTTTAAATTTAAAAGAAAATAAAAATTTCAACCAGGCACAGGGAAAAGAAAAAATGCTGAAAATAGGACCTGGTTGGGGAAGATTAAGAATAATAATAAAAAGACAAAGTTAGTTGTTTTAAAACAGACAAATACAAGCGAACTAATCACCAGAAAAAAGAAAGCGAAAAAGAAAAAATAAAAATAATAAAAAAAGAAAAAAAAAATTGGTGGAGGACAGGGCAGGGCACCCAGGCTCCGTCTGAGTACACAGACTTTGATGGAGTTTCTGTGGGCCCAGAAGGTATGTGGGAGTAGAGGGTGGGCACACCTCCATGCACCAAGCGGGGGTGGGGTATAAGTGTAACAAGAGGAATATTGTACCTTTTCAGTCTTGCAGACCTGAGTGTCGTTGTGGTTGCTGGAAAGCAGAATGTGTTCTTAAGCCCCAGGAATCTGCGAGTGCACTGTCTCTTTAAACATCCAAAATAGTCAAGCCACTTTCTAAACCTTCAAATTGGCAGTGCCCTCCGGACGGCAAAGTCCACAGTTCAGCCAACCTTTCTCTTCACCTTCTCCGTTTGTTCCCCAGCCACCCGTTTACAGTCTTCTGTGCAGTCTCTGGCTAGCAGGGTGATTTTTAGGTTAATTTTTAAGTCCTACCACCACTCGAAAATCTCCAAGCTGTCTGTGCCGTCAGGATTGCTGCCAGACCGCAGCTCCGTATGTCTCCTTTTTTTGGTATTTTTATGCCAATTCTTCTGCTAGTTGGGGTTTAGTCCACTTGTATATCCTTCCCTTCAAGACTCAAGGGTCCAAGATTATCTTTTGTGTCTGTGTTCATTGGTTTCCCTTTTCTTTGTTGAAGAGGATCTGTGCAGCCTTTCTGCCTAGTCCGCCATCTTGCCAGAACTCTTTATTGTATTTACAATGGTTTATTTTTTCCAGATATTTTTCTATGGTGAGTTCGTTTTGTCATCTAGTGTTTTTTCTCTTTTCTTCATTATTGTTGGTTTTGTGTTTACTAAACCATTATGATTTACTGCTTTCTTATTTTGGTTAGAAGCCTTGTTAATTTTCTTTGTGCTTACCCTCTAGTAAATTCTTATTTCCCTAAATCTGGAATAGGCTGTTTCATATAGACATTGTCCTGACTTCCTCTCCACTGGGAAGTTTTGTAATTAGAACACTTACTACCTCTGTTTGCTTTGTTATCAGTGTCATTTACAGAATAACTCCTCTATTTGTGTATTTAAATTTATGCAAAGTTATTTTAGTTTTGAGATTCTTTTTCTGGCTTGTTTTTTAAGTGGTGATGTCAAGTGTCTTGATTTTAATTTGTTGTTTTCCGTTATGGGTTTTCTGTTGGTAGGACTCCCTTTAGCATTTCTCTAGGGTTGGCCTAGTTTTCATAAATACCTTTAATTTTTGTTTGTCAGGGAATGTTTTACTTGCATCCTCATATTTGAGGGACAATTTGGCTGGATATATAATTCTTGGTTGGCAGTTCTTTTCCTTTGAGGTTTTGTATGTGCCATTCCTTCCATTGCCTTCTCACCTGCATGGTTTCTGCTGAGAAGTGAGAGCTTAGTCTTACAGTTTTCCCTTTGTAGGTACACATTTCATTTTTCCTAAGTTGATCTCAAGAATTTGTCTTTGGTTTTGAAAAGTTTGAATATGATAAGTCTCAGTGACTTTCTCTTGGTGTCTATCCTGTATGGGTTTGTTGAGCTTCTTGAATGGATATCTTTTCAACTTGTATGATATAGGGGAATGTTAGCAAGTCTTTGACAATTTTCTTGGTGGCTTTATTTCTTTCCTTTTTTTTTTTTTTTTTTTTGACTCCACTTGTTCTGGCATTCCAATCAGGCTTATGTCATTTTTTTTTTTTTTTTTTAATATCATCTCATATAACACTTAGATTTTCTTCATTTCATCTCATTCTTTGCTCTGATTTTTCCTCATACAAGCTGGTGTCAGGGGATTTGTCTTCTAGCTGAGAAGACAACTGTCTTCAGCCAGTTCAAATCTACTCTTTTTTTCCTTCCAATGTGCTATCTAGCTCAGTATTTTTCGGTTCATCTTCTGGATTTCTAATTGCTGTTTTTATATGATTCTAATTATGTATTTATTTTTTCATTTTGCTCTTGAATGATTTTCCTGAATTTTTTAAGAGCATTGTCTGTCTTCTCCTTACTTCTCTTTAGGGATTCCTTGAGCTCTTGAAAAGCCCTATACGTATATCTTTTGAATTCCTTGTTAGATAATTCTATTACTTGTTCTCCCTTGGGGACATTTCCTAATTATTTAGTTTGGACACCTTTTTCTCCTTTCTTGTCCTATTTTGTTGTGGTTGTTGTTGTTATTGTTTGAGTTGAAGTTTTCTGTTGTCTTCAAGACATTTTGAATTTTTGGTCTTTATTTATTGGTCTGCTTCACCCTGGTTTTATGTTTTACTTTGCTTTAATATATCCAGAAGTGTGGGGCAGGTGTGCTTCTTTGGTTGTTAGCTTGTTAGTACTGGGTCACTCTCCAGCTTTCTCTGTGTTGGTGAAGTAACTGGTGGGAATATGGTTGCAGGTCTCTGGTTTTCATGAGGTGGAGCTGCAGTTGGGGTGAGCAGGTGTTGTCTACCACCTGTTGTTGATCCTGTGGTACAGTAGCTATTGGTGTAATTTGTCTGTTGGGTGAGGTGGTCAGTGTAGTAGATATGGGCTGACTAGTAGAGAGTTAATGTGGCAGAGAAAAAAAGAAAAGAAAAAAGAAGAGAAAACCAAGGAGAAGAAGAGATGAAAAGATAGGATAAAAATGTTGTTGTTATGTGTTGTCAAGTCAGACCCGACTCATAGCGACCCCTCCTTGGGTTTCTGAGGCAGTATCACTACAGAAATAGATTGCCCCATCTTCCTTCTGAGGAGTGGCTGGTGGGTTTGAATTGCCAGCCTTCTGGTTAGCAGTCAAGTGCCTTAGGCACTATGCAACCAGAGCTCGTAGGATAAAAATAGAAGTTAGGAAATAGAAAAAAAAGAAAAAGAATATAAGAAAAAGATTAAAAAAAAACAAAAGAATGGAGGTTGAGCAGAATGAACATTTGGTAAAAATAAAAGAAATAAAACAGTTAGAGGCAGAAATGAACATATAGGAAGAAAAATTGGGGAAAAGGAAAATATGAAAATAAAGTGAGGATAAGGTAATTGAGGAGGGACTTTTCTAGTTATGTTCAGCCAGCAGCTCTAGGGGCAGGGAGTTGTGGCAGAATCTGCTCATTCACTGGAATGCACACTCATGTAGTTAAAGGAGATTGGCACAAGAAGTCACTTCCAGAAGAGAAGGCTTTAGATGCTTGTCTTTTGTGCTTAGTGTAAGATAGATCAGCCAGTGATGCAGGCATGGGAGAAGGACAGTTGCTGCCCCTACATCTGTTTGTAGCAGTTTCTTTAGGGAGGTATTCAGCTGTATGCAGCTCAAACCCACCAACTACCCTGCTCAAGAAAGGGTAGTTCTCCTCCAGAAGATCCAAAAGTCCCCAAAGCCCAGATTGCAGTACTACTTTGTGCCAGAAAGTGTTGCTAAGAGTTGGACTTGGCCCCACAGTCATGGGTCTGGTTTGGGGTTTGGTTTATTTAGAGAGAGTTTTTCTTCACTTTCTATTACTCCCTCCCAACTCTGTGTGGAAGCTTAAGTTACAAGAAGTATGACCCTTTTCCCTATAAGATGGTCTCCCATTGTTTGGTTTAAGTTCACCTTGAAATCCTCCTGATCTGTCTATCCTGTGTCTTTAATCCCTGTGGATTCCAGGATGCTTCTCTCCGCCCCCCCTTTCCTCATCCTCCTTTGTGTTTATAATCACTTCTTTTTGGGCTGGTCCAGATTTTTTTTCCCTCCAGTCACTGACCTTGCTCCCTTTCCTGTCATCACTCAGTCTAATACTTTATCTTCTCATTAGATGCTCATAATTCCAAGATCATTATTTGTAACTGTTTCCCTGAGTTTCTCTAAATCTCTGTTGAAGAGGGTTTGGGTGGCGTCTGTTAGTAGGATGCCACCATGTCTCCTGGCCTTATTTTGATTTGTAGTATTGAGCTTCTTCATATCCTTCTTCCACAGATGTAGTCAATCTGATTCCTGTGTATTCCATTTGGTGAGGCCCATGTGTATAGCCACAAGTTACGTTATTGAGGAAAGGTATTTGCAATGAATAAGTCTTTAGTCTCACAAAAATTCTATCTTGCAATCTCCGGCATCATTTCTGTCACCAAGGCCATATTTTCCAATGACTGATGATTCTTCTTTGTTTCCAACTTTAACATTCCAACCACCAATAATAATTAATGTATGTTTTGTCAATTTTAGACTGCAGAAATTGTTAGAAAAATCAAATTCTTCATCTTCGGCTTTAATGGTTGATGCATAAATTTGAATGATAGATCTTGAAACTGTCTTTTTGACAATGAATGCAACACCATTCCTCTTCAGTTTGCCATTTGGCATAGTAGACCATATTATGATTGTCTGATTCAAAATGGCCAATCCCAGTCAATTTCAGCTCACTAATGCCTAGGATATTAACCTATATATGTTCTATTTCATTTTTGATAACATCCAGTTTTCCTAGATTTGTACTTCATAACCTACCCATTCTGATTATTAATGGATGTTTGCAGCTTCCCATTTTGAGTTTTACCCCATTAGCAAATGAAAGTTCTGAAAAGTTTACTCCATCCACATCATTAAGGTCAACTGTACTTTGAGGAGGCAACTCTTCCCCAGTCGTATTTTGAGTACCTTTCAACTTGAGGGCCTCATCTTCCAGCACTATGCCAGACAGTGTTTCATGGCTACCAAGAAAGTTGTCACTGGTCAAATTTTTCAGAAGTGGATGGCCTCATACTTCTTTTTAGTCTGGGAAAAAGAGGGTGTAGAACAAGGGATATAATGCTGATGTTGGATAGATCTTGTCTGATAGCTGAGAATACCCAAAATAGTTTATCTGTGTAAATTTGAAGTAAGAGGGTAGGGAAAGGTGAGATACCCATAGGCAGATGGGATAATGGATTTAGGGCAGTGTGCAAATATCTGGCTCTACCCCCTAGTGATCTACTGCAGGCTTTGTTCTCATGAGCTGCCCATAACTGAATAGTAGAAAGCTATCATGAGCTACCCATAGCTGAATAGTATAGTAAGCTTCTCATCTGCCTTCCTCTCACCTCAGCCTATTTAGTAAAGAACATCAAGAAGTTGGAGGCAGAGAGGAAAGAGGAGAAGAATAGTTTTTGCAAAAGCCAGGGATCAATCAGTTTTAAGGAAGAACCCATATTTTATCTTCTGACACATTCTCTGAATTCCTTACTTTGGCTAGAAACCTCATTCTTAGTCTTGAATTCTCTCCTTCCACTTTCATGGTATGGTTTCTACCTCCTCAAACTCTCTAAAACATGACTAGACACTCATGTTCAATTTCTTCCCCTTAATTTTTCTCTCTGTAGTTGTGCTTTCCTTGTTCAGTTTCTCCTCAAAGTTTTGCTTCTAGACTGAAAATCTGAATGTTACCATACATTTCAAAGGCTTCCCTCTCACTTCCAACGAAACCAAACTCACTGCCATTGAGTCATTTCCAATTCATAGCAACCCCCATTGGATTTCTGAGGCTGTAGATCTCCGAGGGGAGCTCTAGTGGTGTAGTGCCTAAGGCATTTGACTGTTAATCAAAAGGCTGGAGGTTCAAATCCACCAGCCACTCCTTGGAAGGAAGGTTGGGCAATCTACTTCCATAGTGATACTGCCTTGGAAACCCAAGGAGGGGTCGCTATGAGTCAGATCCGAATCAACGGCAGTGAGTTTGGTTTTGGTTTAGATCTTGGTGGAAGTAGATCACCCTTATCTTCCTTCTACAGAGTATCTGCTGGGTTTGAACCACTGACCTTCTGGTTAGCAGCCAAATGCCTTATCTACTCTACCACCAGAGCTCCTTTCCTCTCACTTAGAAGATAAATTTTATTGAATATTCTCTAGCTTTTCTATGCGTTGATTCAATTAATTTTTACACACTGCTGCTATTTTCCTGTTTCACAAATGAGAAAACTGAGGCTTAGAATGGTTAAGTAATTTCCCCAACGTTAAGTGAGTGGGATACCTGGTACTAGAACTTGTGACATTCTGATACCATCCCTTAACCTTTGGGCTATGTGGACTAAAAGCCTTAGCATGTCAGATGAGTTCCCTACTTTCTTGCTCTACTTCTCTTCTAGGTTTATCTTCTCCTGTGCTCTCTTATCCTTAACAAAATACCAATGCTACAGCCATATCAGACAAATTGAAGTTCTTGAAAATTCCATCCACCCTTGGGCCTCTCTATTTTTGGCCGTGATATTTTCTTTGCTTTAAATATCCTTTTGTTCTCAGCAAATTCATACATATTCTTGTGTTTCAAAGCTAACTTTAAAAAGTACAATCAACATGGGAAAAAAATAATGTAAGTTACAAAACCTTCTACAGAATGATGTCCCTGGGGTTTATATGGTATGATGGTGATGACTAGCTGGTGAGAAATCTCTGAGGGTGAGATTGGTGGGACTGTGAGCTGTAGATGCTCCTTCCTCCACATGGGTTTTCCTATTGCTGCCAAAACCTGGAGGATCAGGAGTGATTTTCCCCACAAAAGAGAGAATTTCTGAGTCTCTCTACACAAAGCTGTTTGCTTCATTGTAGCTAGGGCTAGTGGAAGAACCAAAGCTAAGAATCCTCACTTGCAAGTATTCATTTCACTGTGCTTAGGATGAATGTGGAAGGCAAAAGAAAGAGTGAGGAAGAGGGAGTGAGAGAGAGATAGAGAGATGGAGAGAGACAAAAATACACCTGATGTTAGCTGTGGTTATCGTTTGGTTTTGGTAAGATTTGGGATGCTTTTAATTTTTTTCTTTTGCTGCTCACTATTTTATAAACATTTCTACTGTATATGTATGTATATTGTATATATACAAACGAAACTCACCATTGAGTCAGATCCAACTCCTAGTGACCCCTCCTTGGGTTTCCAAGGCAGTATCACTACAGAAGTAGATTACCCCATCTTTCTTCTGAGGAGTGGTGGTGGGTTTGAACTGACAGCCTTTTGGTTAGCAGTCAAATGCCTCAGGCATTACGCCACCAGAACTCCTATATTATGTATACATATATGTAATATATATTACTTTTTAATAAGAAAAAAATATTTCTGTAATGTTCATCAGATATGATTTGCATGTGTAGGAAAATATGAGCAGTATATGCTTTCAATGAATAATAAGCTTAATATCAGTTTATTGAGCACCTATGATACACCTGGGTTCTCCATGTGTTGGAATTGACAGCAACTTGTTTGGCTTTTTAGTGGTGTGTTAAGCATTTCATCTTAATTAACTGGCACTAGGATTATGCAAGATAGATATCATTATTATATTACAGATGGAGAAATTGAAGCTCAGTTAAGTTTTGTGACTTGATCAGACTCATGTAACAAATGGCACAGAGCTAGATAATCCTGACAACAGCGTTTATCTTTTATGCAACTATTTCCCTCTTCTGAACATTCAGGAAAAAAAATGCCAGAAAAGAAGATTCTACATGAGCAGATGTGCTTATCTGTGACTTTATCTGATTTACTTTTTTTTTTTTTTTTAACTACTTGAGAACAGTTTATTGCTGTACATCATAAGTGCTCAGCAGATGTTGATTGGTTACTTTCAGTGAGTACAAAGGTTAAACACACTACAGGGTGAGCCAGAAACTCTTTTTTTAATGATTCGTATTAGGTGCTTTGTTTGATATATTAATTTTATTTCTCCTAAAGCTAGTGAGCACAAAAAGCATAAAGTGCCAGGTGAGGGAAGAGTTGGAAAAGTTGACTTTGCACAAAAGAAAATCACTTGTTAATGTTCAGAAATGCAGCTGTGGAGTCAGTCTGTGTATGAAAAGCATTGTTCCTGTGTACTTCCAACTTACTCAAAGTAATAAAAAATAGAGATGACAAATTCATTATATTTTGTTTTTTTGTACTGCTGCTGAGAAGTTTGAGAACTTTCCAAAATATTAATTATTGTTAAAAAATATTACAAAGAAATCTCAGCCATGCATCAGAAATTCATTAAATTTAACAGCTTTGGAAGATATTTTTAGTCATTAAAGACTTTTAGTATTATTTACTTAAAAGTTTTAAATGTCATTCTTCAGTCAGAGATAGCATTCAACATTTTGTTCATATTTGAAAAGATTATTGTACAAAAAAATCTAATTCATTTCCTGAGGTATAAGAAGAAGAGGATCCTCTGATTTTATCCTCTGTAACTTAAAAATCATCTTCACAGGAAATCCTTCATAATTCTTTTAAGTAAACAGGAAGAGTAATTATTTGCTTGCATGTGTGTGTATGTGTGTTAAAAATAGTATAGGTTGTATTAAAAAAGAAATCAGCATTATGCAACACATGATTCATTTCAGACTAGGATTGTCTGTGTGTGTGTTTGACATGTCTTACTGGTTTGAGGGTTTTTGTTTTGTTTTTGGAGTTTATTTTTCTGGCAGTCTTCCTGTTTTCTTCTAAGTCCAGTAATGGAATAAGGGTTGAGGAGCAGACATACTCTCATTGAGATGGCCTTTGTAATGACATCTGTCAGGTGTCTTTCTCTGCCTTATTAATCATCAGGAATTGTGAAGGTTGATTGAGGCAATAAAAAATGTCCTACGGATCTTAGACCATACATCTTTAATTAATTAATATTTGCAAAGCACTTTGCAGTTGGTAAATGAAACTGACTTTTGCAATATACTAAATGGTTACCTCTTTGTACTTTTCCCTTCTTATTTCTACACCAATTGCATTAATCTGATTTTTTTTATTTAACTATGCATTGCTGCTCTCAAGTACTCTTTTATTTTGAGCTTTTTATGTATTATTACTGTTTGCATAGGGATATCTGCAGTGGTTTTTTTTTTTCTGATTTTCCTGGAAATATATATTATTCAAGACTATAGATAAGTTTTTCAGCTGGGAAACATCATTCAAATATTGTTTTAATTCTTATTAGAATTGTTTTTTTGTGTCAATAGAAAGAATCTATAAAATTATTCAGGCAAATAAACCACACATCTACCTAAACTAATGGAATGATCTACATATCACAGAGAATCCTCTGTAGGAGAACAAAATATTGTATGAAGAGTGCCTATTAATAATAAAAGATAATATTTGTCTAAAAGACAATTATAAATATGACTTAGAAGCAGGTACATTCTTGATCAAATAACCAAAAAAGATTTAATGCAGGAAATATAAATATATTACCTCTAAGAATATATAATCTCAATCCATATTGGATTTTTCACAAAAAGAAGTTGTATTACAATTTCTAGCAACAGAAGATTATTAGGTTGCAAGAGCCAAACCTGAGAATATAGATTTATACTGTATGTATAGAATCATATCTTATGGTTTAATTGTGTATCATTTAAAAAAAAACCAAAAAACTGTCCTTGAGTTGATTCTGACTCATACTGACGACCCCCATTGGGTTTCCAAGGCTGTAAATCTTTACAGAAGTAGATTGCCTGATCTTCCTCCTGCAGAACATCTGGTGGGTTTGAACCACCAACCTTCTGGTTATTGGTCAAGTGCCTTACCCACTATACCACTAGAGCTCCTTATATATATCATAGTAGTAATTATTACTTAACAATTTTAGAGAATTCATAGCTGAAAATTGCTGCCAGTAAACCCTGGAAGGAGGGAAATTATATTATTATGGATTCCTGTTGTTGTTAGGTGCCGTCGTGTCGATGCTGAGTCATAACGACCCTTATGTACACAAGAATGAAATATTGCCCCATCCTACTCCATCCTCACACATCTTGCTATGTGTGGGCACATTGTTGCAGCCACTATGTCAAATCCATCTTGTTGAGGGTCTTCCTCTTTTTCACTGACCTTCTACTTTATCAAGCATGCTATCCTTCTCCAGGGATTTGTGTCTTCTGAAAACATACCAAAATACTTGAAAGTTAAGCTTAAGGTTTGGCCATTCTTGCATCTAAGGAGCAATTGGCAGTACATCTTCCAAGACAGATTATTTGTTCTTCTGGTTGTTGTTGTTGTTGTTAAGTGCCGTTGAGTCGTTTCCGACTCATAACGACCCCATGCACAGCAGAACAAAACACTGCCCGATCCTGCGCCAGCCCCACAATCTCTGCTATACTTGAGCCCATCATCGCAGCCACTATGTCAATCCATCTCGTTGAAGTCCTCCCCCTCTTTTGTCGACCCTCCACCCTACCAAGCATGACACCCTTCTCCAGGGAATGGTCCCTTCTGACAACATGACCAAAATAGGTGAGATGAAGTCTGGCCATTCTTGCTTCCAAGGAGCATTCTGGCTGCACTTCCTCCAGGACAGATCTGTTAGTTCTTTTAGCAGTCCATGGTACTTTCAGCATTCTTCGCCAGCACCACAACTCAAAAGCATCAACTCTTCTTCGGTCTTCCTTATTCACTGTCCAGCTCTCACATGCATACGAGGCGATTGGAAATATCATGGCTTGTGTCAGGCGCACCTTAGGCCTCAAGGAGATATCCTTGCTGCTCAGCACTTGATACAGTTCCTTTGCAGTTGACTTTCCCAATGCTACACGTCATCTAATGTCCTGACTGCTGCTTCCATTGGCATCAATTGTAGAACCAAGCAACATGAATTCTTTGACAACCTCAATCTTCTCTCCATTTATTGTGATGCTGCTCATTGGTCCAGTTGTGAGTATTTTTGTTTTCTTTATATTGAGACGTAATCCATACTGCAGACTGTATTCTTCAACCTTCATCAGTAGGTGCCTTAAGTCATCCTCACTTTCAGCAAGCAAAGTTCTATCGTCTGCATATCTCAGGTTACTAATGATTCTTCCTCCAATCCTGATGCCACGTTTTTCTTCATATAGTCCAGCTTCTTGGATTATTTGCTCAGCATATAGATTGAATAAGTGTGGAGAAAGTATACAACCCTGACACACTCCCTTCTTGATTTTAAACCATGTAGTGTCCCCTTGTTCTGTTTGAATGACAGCCTCCTGGTCAAGGTACAGATTCCTCATGAGTACAATCAAGTGCTCAGGAATTCCCATTCTTTTCAATGTTATCCATAAATTGTCATGATCCACACAGTCAAATGCCTTTGCATAGTCAAGAAAACACAAGTAAACATCTTTCTGGTATTCTTTGCCTTGAGCCAAGATCCATCTGACAACAGCTATGATATCCCTTGTTCCACGTCCTCTTCTGAATCCAGCTTGAACCTCTGGAAGTTCTCTATCAATATACTGCTGCAAACATTTCTGAATTATCTTCAGTAAGATCTTACTTGTGTGTGATATTAATGATATTGTTCTATAATTTCCGCATTCTGTGGAATCACCTTTCTTTGGAATGGGCACAAATATGGATCTCTTCCAGTCAGTTGGCCAGGTAGCTGTCCTCCAAATCTCTTGGCATAACTGAGTGAGTGCCTCCAGTGGGGCATCTGTTTGTTGAAATATTTCAATCAGTATGCCATCAATTCCTGGAGCTTTGTTCTTCGCCAGTTCTTTCATTCTTCTGATAGTCCATGGTGTTTTCAGTATTCTTCATTAACACCACAATTCAAAGGCATCAATTCTTCTTTGGTCGTCTTTTTCATTACCCAGCTTTCACATGCACATGAGCCTATTAAAAATACCATAGTTGAATCAGGCACATCTTAGTTATTTTGTTCTTAAACATTTTAAAGATACGTTTTGCAGCAGATATGCCCAGTGCAATACGTCATCTGATATCTTGACTTCTGCTTCCATGGGCATTGATTATTGGGTCCAAGTAAAATAAAATCCTTGACAACTTTAATCTTTTCTCCATTCTTCATTGGAGCTCTGGTAGTGTGGTGCCTAAAGCACTTGACTGCTAACCAGAAGGGGGGCAGTTCAAACCCACCAGCCACTCCTCGGAAGGAAGGTTGGGCAGTCTACTTCTGTAGTGATACTGCCTTGGAAACCCAAGGAGGGGTCACTATGAGTTGGGTCTGACTTGATGGCACACAACAACAACCATTCTTCATGATGTTGCTTATTGGTCCAGATTCAAGGATTTTTGTTTTCTTTATGTTGAGGTGTAATCCATACTGAAGTCTGTAATGTTTGATGTTCATCAGTAAGCGCTTCAAATCTTCTTCACTTTCAGCAAGCAATGTTGTGCCATCTTCATATTGCAGGTTGTTAATGAATATTCTTCCAGCCCTGGTGCCACATTCTTCTTGATATACTCTCACTTCTCAGATTATTTGTTCAGTGTACAGATTGAATAAGTGTGGTGAAAGGATACAACCCTGACACACACCCTTCATGATTTTAAACAATACAGTATCCCATTCTGTTCTGAAGACTGCCTCTTGGTCTATGTACAGGTTCCTCATGAGCACAGTTAATTGTTCTGGAATTCCCATTTTTCGTTATCCATAATTTGTTATGATCCACACAGTCGAATGCCTTTACATAGTCAAGAAAACACAGGCAAACATCCTTTTGGTATTCTTTGCTTTATCCAAGATCCATCTGACATCAGTAATGATATTCCTAATTTCATGTCCTCTTCTGAATCTGACTTGAATTTTTTCCAGTTCCCTGTCAATAAATACACTGCTGCAACTGTTTCTGAGTTACAGATTCCTAGAAGATATTATTTTAAGTTAAAGTGAGAAAGTTGCATTTTTTTCCTCCTTTTATTTTGTATGGAGAAATTAAATGATTCTAGAAATAATAGGTATTTAATTCTGTTGTACATGGCTATATATTCTATAGCTATAAGAAAACAAGGTTTAGGGTTCCATTAAGATGGTGGATTAGGCAGAAAGACTGCACAGAACCTTTTCAACAAAGAAAAGGGAAACCAATTAACACAGACACAGAAGAT
>NW_006924212.1:14182-15060 GCF_000298275.1 Orycteropus afer afer
ACTATTATTATTAATACTTTTGTCCTTTTTACTATTATTCTTTATTCTTCCCTTCCCAGGTCCTAGTTTTAAGCTTTTTTTCTTTTCCCTGTTCCTGGTTGAAAAATAGTTTTTTTTTTTTTTTTTTTTTTTAATTTAATATTCCACCCCCCCTTTTTTCTCATAGGTAACCCCATTCCTTGTTTTTCTTTTTGCATTGTTCCCATATTTTTCTCCATTCTTCTCCTTCTCTAGCTTTTTTTGTCTTAGTGCCCTATTCCCAGATACTGCAGGTTTTCTTGTTTTGTTCTTCTTCTTTTTCCTTTTTTTTTTTTTTTTTGGTTACTGTTTCTGTGTGATTATATGGTATGTTTTTTGTCCATGTGCTTTTAGTTTTTTGACTGTTATTCCATTGTAATTTTTGTCTAACTGAGTGGGAGACAGCAACAGTCCCCATAAGACACAACTACACCCACACCTCCTGCAACTTCTCTTACTAAGGGAGAACCACCACCTCCTTCTTCACCAGTGGGCCAGTATTAAAAATCACCAAGAAGAGCCTGAATCACCCTTGGCTACTTTTCAAAAACAGTTAACATAGATCTAAATACAACAATGCCATGATGTCTTGGAGACAACAGACAATCACAGTCCACACAAAGAAGCAGAATAAAATGGTAGAAACAAGGAAGCAGGATACAGACCCTGAACACATCCCTGAGGAAGAAGCAGCATTGAGCTCTCTGATAAGGAATTCAAAATAATTATCTTTGGGTATCTTCAAAAGATGAGAGACAGACCAAAGAAAACACAGAAAAAACCCTAGAAGAATTTTGGAAGAAATACAAGAACAAAATGACAAAATAAATGAAAAATTAGAAATGATTCTAAATCTACAG
>NW_006924213.1:0-1229 GCF_000298275.1 Orycteropus afer afer
ATTGAAGTTGTCCGTGATTTCATTTTACTTGGATCCACATCAACACCCTTGGAATCAATTGTCAAGAATCAGATGTCATATAGCACTGGGCAAATCTACTGGAAAAGACCTCTTTAAAGTATTAAGAATCAAAGATCTCACATTGAAGCCTAACATGAACCTAACTCAAGCCATGGTATTTTCAATAGCCTCATATGCATGTGAAAGCGAGACAATGAATAAAGAAAATCAAAGAGTTGATGCCTTTGAATTGTGGTGTTGGTGAAGAATACTGAAAATACCATGGTCTGCCAGTAGAATGTACAAATTGCTCCAGGAAAAAATGGAGCCAGACTGATCCTTGAAAGTGCAAATGGCCAGACTTTGTCTCATCTACACTGGTCTAGTCATTAGGGACCATTCCCTGGAGTAGGACAATATGCTTGGAGAGTCAGAGAAAAAGGAAAAGAATCACAATGAGATGCATTGGCAAAGTGGCTGTAATGATGAGCTCATGCATAGTAAGGATTGTGCATATGGTGCAGGACCAGACAGTTATTTTATTGATTTATTTTTTCTGTTGTACACAGGGTTGCCGTGAGTCAGAGCTGACTCAACAGCATTTAACTACAGCATATACAGGTTTTGCAGACAGTATTTCTATGTATGCACTTCTGTGTGCTATAAGAATGTCCATATATATATTAGAGCTAACAAAGGCCAAAGTTATGATAACCTCCTAGCCACAGACTGACATATTGAAGGAGTTAGTCACCTGGCCTACAGGCTCAGGCCTACAACCAGGGCTGTGGGAAACATCAAGCACAATTTGGCACAGCATACAACACAGAAACATTCTTCTATGTTCCACTTTGGTGAGTAACTTCTGGTACCTTAAAAGCTTGTGAGTGGCCATCTCAAATGCAACAATTGGTCTCTCCTTTTCTGGAGTAGAGAAGAACAGAAAAATCAAAGATGGCTTGAAATATTTATTCTAAGTGCTAGTGGACCATAAGAACCTCAGTCTACAAGACAGGCAGAAGAAAGAGATGGTGACCAGCTCTCACTTTCAACCACTTGGAAAGGGATCAAAATTGGAGATCCTGCATAGAATGGAAGAAAAACATGGAAAAAAAACAAAAATCATCAAAAAGATTAGCTTTACTGGTCTGATAGAGACTGTTGAAACCCTTGAGACTATGGCCCATAGTCACCTTTCAGGCCTGGAATTCAACCCAGTTCCATGGTTT
>NW_006924213.1:1875-5435 GCF_000298275.1 Orycteropus afer afer
AAAAAAAAAAACTACTATAAGCTTCTGGAAAAATTATGTATATAAAGAAGAAGATAAGATGAGCATGTTTACTTACTCAAAAGAATGGTGTATTTTATTAGAGTTCAACTTGAGCCAATTCTTGTCATTTATGCTCTAATTTCTCAAGATATTGTATTAAATCTCAAGCAGATTTATATCTTTAACTATAAATTTACTGAAGTTCACTTTTCTTTACTTTATAAGTTATTTTTACTGTATCTACTCACTACTCTCAGACACTTCGGAAATACAAAAAACAAATAAACCTAATATTTATGGAATGTTTTATGTGTCAGAATAATGATCCCATTTTCTCCTCACAATTAACTTTGAAATTGATATTACTACCCCCATTTTAAAGACAGAAAAGTAGAAACTGATTAAATAATGCATTCAAGGGGAAAACATTCCTATCAATTCACAGTTCTAGAAGGCAGCTAGTATTTATGAAGTGAGAACAAACCTTTTAAAACATATTATTTCTTAAAACATCATAAAATCCATCCTTTTTCTTTTTACCCTTGTTCAAAAGGACCTATAAATGCCAGTTCAGTTTGTCAACTTTACTCACTCAACAATCCCCATCAGATAGCTGACTTGTTGGTTTTATAGTATGACTTCTAGCCTTAGGGGACATTATTCCCACCCCTCTAAAATCTTTTCTGTATACTGGCAGATTTTTGATAAAATGCTTTAAAAATACAACAGTATATTGTTAATATTTTCTCCCAGTCTCCATGCATTTTCACTTCCAAATCTACCTCAGCTTCCTTTGAGAGAGTTTAACCACAGAATGGTAGAATGCTATATCAGATAACAATCTAAACACTGTAAAGGTCATATTCATAAGCCCTTTCTGACCAAAACTGAGTGATAGAATTGTACACTCAGTTACTGATTAATTAAACTGTTTTCTACGGATCTGACAACCTGAGAATCTGTTTTTTTTTTTTTTTTGGTTTTTTTTTCATCTGAAAAGTCAATTTCCCTCTATAAGCTCCTGCTAGCTTGCTGTGTTAATTACTGGGAGCCATAAAACTAAGAAATACTCTCTCTCGGTATAGTCAACTCAGAATGTAAAGGAAATACACTTTAAGGAAGGGAATCTTGACACAGGTGTCTTTTGTATAAAGTTGACCAAAGAAATATTTCTTTATGACAAAGATGTGATCAAAATAATTGTTTGAAAGTGTTTTGAGGCAGCCTATCTAAAGTTTCCCAGATCACTTAAAAGTTTTGTTTGAAAAGTTATGTCAGAAAAATCAGATCCTGAAGTCAAGAGGATCAGTCACCCAATCTTGGGATAACTGGTTAGAGGTGTTTAAACATCCATCAGTAATGTTTTACGATTCTACTTGAAAGCTACTTCATTGAGGTTTAAAAGCTCTGTTCTCAGTTCCTGAAATAAATTACTATGATTTCCTATATTCAATTTTCCTATAGAAGCCCATTCTCTACCCCTAACCTATCCTCCTTATGGCCTCATGACCTCAACCAAAGACTAACCAATCAAACCACTGTATTTTAATCTCTTTGTTCCACCTATTATATCTGCTTTTAGCTAGAAGTCGTTAGCGGAGGACATCAGCTCTCATCTATACGGGCTGATGGTTTCCTACATCTAGAGGTAACATTGCTGAATGAATCCTCTTAATTTTAGTTTCATGGACTGAGAGGGTTTTCTCTCTCTACAACAATACTATGGCAAAAAGTTCTTACAGAGCAAAAACACTATGTATCTATCTATAACTATTCCATTATTTATATATCGGTGTTGTGTATATAAGGAGCCGCAGTGGTGCAGTGATTAAAGTGCATGGCTGCAAATCAATCAATCGGTCAGCTGTTGGAATTCACAAGTTGCTCAGGAGGAGGAAAAATTTGTCAGTCTGCTTCCTTAAAGATTGTATATGGATATGTGTGTTTTTGCATGTATGCCAATACACACATGCATTAGTTTCCTATTGTTACTGTAATGATTTACCACAAACCTAGTGTCTTCCTTCAGTCAACACAAATATACCTTAAAGTTTTGGAAGTCCAAAATCTGAAATTAATTTTACTGGATCAAAATCTAGTAGTGCTGGTACACCAGGGGTTAAGGTACCAGACTACTAACCAAAATGTTGAAGGTTTAAACCCAGGAGCAAGTCTGTGGGAGAAAGATGAGGGAGTTTACCTCTTTAAAGATTTATAGACTTGGAAACCTTATGAGGCAGTTCTGCTCTGTCCTATTAGAGCAGAAACAATGAGATTCTTACCACCTGTTGCAAGTAGAGCCAATCACCTCAATAGGTTGAAATAGAAAAGCAGCAGATTTATTGAGGTGCCACAGTGTTTAAGGCATTTGACTGCTAACCACAAGTTTGGCAGTTCAAACCCACCAGCCACTCTGCGGAAGGAAGATGGGGCAATCTACTTCCATAAAGATTTACTGCCTTGGAAACTCATTGGGGGTTGCTTTGAGTTGGAATCTACTCCATGACAGTGGGTTGTTTGTGTGTATGTGTGTGTGTGTGTGTGTGTGTGTGTTATACCTGTTTTGGTTACCTGGTGCCAGTTTTACAGAAATACACAAATGCACGGCTTTAACAAACAGGGATTTATTCTCTTACAGTTTCGGAGGCTAGCAGTCTGAGTTCAAAATATCGGCTCTAGGGCTAAGTGAAAGCCCTGAGACCTTGGGTTTCAGCTCTGCCTCTTGCTCCTGGCCCACTGTAGCTGGAGATGTCTCTTCACTCAGGAAGCTGCTGGTTGTTGAGGCTAACAAACCCAAGGTCTGCAAGTAAAATGGCATAGTCCCAAGATCGTCACCCAACATAGCAGGCCACTAGTTCAAGTCCAGAAACAATCCTAAAATAGGCAAACAACATGACAGGTTGCTGAATGAAGACTCAGCTACATGCAGGGTCCAAAGGTACCAAAAAAGCTCCAGAGACTGTTATCAAAACTTTTTCTTATATACTGGATGCAGATCACATCTCTAAGGCACCTACTCAGCTATTCCAGTAGATTCCACCATGGAGTTGAGATTACCAGTCTCATCATGGGGAATAACAACATCCAGCTACCCAACCACTCAAACTAAGGCCAGTCAAGTTGACTCACAACTTAAATACCAGTACCCAAGGAGACAGAGAGAATCTCTTATCTAAAAAGTCCATCTCTGCGAGCAAGTGGATAAACGTGGTTATTTAGAGGAATGGGACAGCGGTTGAAGATCTCTTGGACTGCTAGGAATGTATTTGTTCCTCTTTATCTCACTTGCTCCAGACTTGATATTTCTTTTCTCAGGTTATCCAGCCCCATAAACTTTAGTTCTCTGATGAAACTGGCCATGGGATAAGGTCATACAGACTCATAGACACTGCCATTGGGTTTCCAAGACTCTAAATATTATGGAAGTAGATCACCTTATCTTCCTTCTTCAGAGCAGGTGGTGGGTTTGAGCTGCTGCCCTTCTGGTTAGCAGCCAAAGACTTTATTCCCTACACCACCAGAGATCCTTCAAAAGAATGTATAAGAAGAAAAAAAAAAAA
>NW_006924213.1:5758-6944 GCF_000298275.1 Orycteropus afer afer
TTCTTCTTGCTGTCTGGGGCCATGAGTGGTTAATACCTCAGATGGGGAAACTGATAAAAGTTAACAACTTCCTGCTGTGGAAGTTGGTTAATATCAGGTATCTTAAAGTGAGAAAACACATGAGTAGCCTCAAGTATTCTGGACATCTCATTAGAAGTGACCTTCATCATATATCAGACACAAGTACATATGATTATGACAGCAAGGCCTAAAGTAGTTAGGGGTACAAACCAAGGTCTTAGGTTGGGCAATACATTCTCAGACAAGATCCATCAATTTCCTTGGTCCCAGGCCTTTAGTTCTGTCCATTCAGTAACTTTATGGTTGCCAAACACAATGCAATGTACAGGTGTCAAGTTGTATCCACACTAATTGAACATAAGATTATTTGGGCTTTCAGCATCTAAATCTGTATACTGTCTGAAGGCTTTGTAAAAAGGTAGAAGAATCCTCATTCTTCTTTTGCCTAATCTCATATACCTTATTCAAACTTTCAGGTTTGGAAGTTTCATCTCTAATTCCTATTAAAATATAGTCTCTGAAATATAAAACTTTGCATAATCTTCCCTGTCATTTGGACCCTTTCAGGGGTCCCATAGTGGCCTGACATCATCCAAAGTACTTGCCAACTGCCAGGGTTGGGTATCTCTGTGCCTCCATGCTTCCTTTTGAGCACAGCTCATCAACAATCACCGTTCATCTGGAGTTAACATAGTAATCAGAAGTGACTGACAATCAGCCCATGTTGGATCAAAGGAATTAAAATAAAAGTCAGCAGTTCATATATTTTGCCTGGATCCTTCCTGTACTCTGGAGTATAATTAGTTCAATTGTATAAGTCTGCTGTGCGAAAAGGCAATGCATCTTAACCATCTCTCCCTGTGATGGGATCTGGCAAAGAAGGGACTGGCTCTTAGTCATGCCCCCGTGGCCTGGCCTGGTCTCTGTCCCTTTCTGGGTCATATAAGGTCCCCAATACCTTGCTGGGTATGACAAAGAAAATGTAGGGAGTCTTTTGCAGGTTAACCTCTCCCCTGAGGCTCCCACTTAAAAGTAGAGTCCTGTTCTGGCAGTTACAGAGGAGGTGGGTTTAAGGAATTTACAGAGCTCTCTTAAAAAACACAATCCAAAGCAGCTCAAACATTCCTTTCTCCACACAAGAAAGCCCCTCTGACAAATGAAAAAA
>NW_006924213.1:7651-9045 GCF_000298275.1 Orycteropus afer afer
GGCTGCTTAAAGCAGGTCACCAAGACCTTAGTTGGGGAAGGACCAACCATGTCACAAGGGCATGTCCCACATTTGGACATCAATCTGATGTGGGAACAATGAGATTCTTACCACCTGTTGTTAGTAGAACTATTTACCACAAAAGGTTAAAGTGGAAAAGCAGATTTATTGACTATCGATACACAAGGAGACAGAAAATCACTTCTTCAAAGGGTCTGTCTCCCTGAGCAAATGGGTAAACATGTTATATAGGGGGAGGGGAAGAGGGATGGAGATCCCTTGGACCACCAATATGTTTCTCTTCTCAGGGTCTTCTTGCCCCATAAACTGCAGTTTTTGGCTGAATCTGGCCATGAAGTAAGGTCAGAATCAAAAGAATGTGTAAGCAAAATCAATCTAAGTAAATCAGCATCTGTGAAGAAGTCAACTATTGTATTTACTTAAAAGGAGGGGAAAATAGCAAGTTAGTCATTATAATTAATGTCTGCTTTACTCATTGATGCTCTTTTGTTAATGTTCTGTAATTGTCAGCAAGGGGGCTCTGTGCCCCTTCACACTATGAGTCACAATCCACTTGATGGCAGTAAGGTTTTTGGGGGTTAAAATCGATGTGTCAGCAGATCCATGCTCCCTCTGGAGGCTTTGGAAAAGAACACTTTACTTGCTTTTTCAACTTGTGGTGACTGTCCACACTTGTTGGCTCCTCACTTCCCTCGTTTTCAGTCAGCAATGATTGGTCAAGTCTTTCTCACATCTTATCTCTTGACTCTTGCTCTGCTTCCATTTCCACTTTTAAGAACCCTTGTAGTTACATAAGGAGCTCTGGTGGTGTAGTGGTTAAAATTTTCGCTGATAAGCAAAAGATTGTTGGTTCAAATCCACCAGTTGCTGCATGGAAGAAAGATGGGGCAGTTTGCTCACATAATGATTCACAGCCTTGGAAGCCTAATGGCGTCTCTATGAATTAGAATAACTCTATGGCAATGATTTTTTTTTTTTTTAGTTAGAGAGGAAAATCTGATGGTGCAGTGGCTAAAGCAATAACCTTCTAAGCAAAGTATCCATCATCTGAAATCCCCAGTCACTCCATGTGAGAAAGATGAGGCTGTCTGATTCTGTAAGGATTTATAGCCCTGGAAACCATATGAGACTGTTCTATTCTGTCCTACTCTGTTACTATGAGTCAGAAGTGGGTTTGGGTTTCATTTGTGATAACATTAGACTATCTGGAATAATGCTGGATAATCTTTCCATCTGAGGATCCTTATTTTAATTACCTCTGCAAAGTCCCCATTGTCATGTAAAGTGACATATTCAGAGATCCCAGAAATTAGGTCATGAATATCATGATATCTTAATATTTTACATATTTTAAACACAAATAAACAAAATAT
>NW_006924213.1:9470-15484 GCF_000298275.1 Orycteropus afer afer
GACTCCTCATAACGACTCCTCCTTGGGTTTCTGAGGCAGAATCACTACGGAAGTAGATTGTCCCATCTTCCTTCTGAGGAGTGGCTGGTGGGTTTGAACTACCAGCCTTCTGGTTAGCAGTCAAGTGCCTTAACCACTACGCTACCAGAGCTCCTGTGTGTGTATATATGTGTATATATGTATATATATGCATGTATGTATGTATATGTATATATGTGCATGTATATGTGTACTATAAGAAATATTATAAGAAAAAATGTGCTCCAGGGTTGAATATTTAAATGAAACCCATGAAGATATATGGTGGTATTAAATTGACCATAACTAAAATGTTATAAATAAAATTGTTCATATTATCATTAATACGTATTTCTATTACATTTAAAATAAATAAATAAAATAATATTTTTCAAATTACTAAATAAACAAATGCATTCTATAATGTATACATATAATGCTTCCTGGAAATTTTCACAGAGCAGATGGTCAATATTATTTTTCACTTGTATCTCTGTATTAGACAAAATGTCTTTAATAATATGTAATTTATTTGATTAAGAAATACATGACAAATTTATGATCAAATCCATTTTTTCTCCTTAAAATTTATAAAACTCCCTAACATTTATAAAACTTTCCATGGTTGTAATGGAGTCTACATATATATATATATATATATCCTATATGTGTGTGTATGTGTGTGTGTAGGAGCTCTGGTGGCATAGTGCCTAAGGCATTTGACTGCTAACCAGAGGGCTGGTGGTTCAAACTCACTGGCTACTCCTTGGAAGGAGTGTTGGGCAATCTACTTCTGTAGTGACACCGCCTCAGAAACCTAAGGAGGGGTTGCTATCAGTTGAATCCAACTCCACAGCAGTGCATTTTCCTGTGTGATACATATATACTGGATTAAGAACATCAGTTTTAAATCTACAAAGCACATTCAGTGAAATAACTACAGAAAATCGCAAATGGTGAGAAATAATGATGAGAAATATAGCAACCAAAAATGTTACAGGCAAAGAAAGTAATTTAGCTAACCTTCAAATTAAAGAATAGCAAATTATAAATGGCATGCAAAATTACCCATTTTGTATATCTAATTACATGTATTTATGCATCATTAGTTAGAACTTTGGAAATTTACCCTCAGAACAAGACTTTTTATTTTTACAAAAAGTAAATAAATATATAGAAGGATTGTATTAATATTATATATCTCAACTTACCTTTAAAAATACATCCCTTCTTTACTGTTGTTTCCCCTTTATTTGACAATGATGGATCCATCTTATTTTCTCTTTTTTGAATTAATTCTGTCTTTGTCCTGAGTGTGTTTGATCTTCTTCTATTAACTATCTTCAAAGATTTTATTTCCTTGATTATTTATTTTCCTATGACCTTGTTAAAAGAAAAACAAACAAACTCATTGCTGTACAGATGATTCTGACTCATAGCAACCATATAAGGACAGGGTAGTTCTGGCCATAGGGTTTCCAAGACTGAAATCTTTACAGAAGCAAATTGGTACATCTTTTTCCTGCTGGACCTTGGTAAGTGTAATTAAGGCTGAATTTTTTAAATAGTTACGAGGAAGAAAAGAATTACACCAGTGTAGTGGTTTGATGGTGCCTTATAACAGCAACAACAATAAACGAACAATAAGGATCCTGAGTGGCCCAAGCAGCTTGTGATAAGCTATTGATACAAAGGACAACATTTCTAACCCACCCAGTTGCTCCAAGGAATAAAAGTTGGAGAACTGCTTCTATAAAATTTACAGCCTACAAATCCCTATGGAGCAATTATCCTCTGTAAGGCATAAGTTAGGTATCAACTCCATGCCAACCAGGGAGCACAATAGGAATGAAACAATGATGCAAATTTGCCTTGTCTCAAGATGTGATTCTCAACCCTGGATGTACCTTAGAATTATTTGTGAAGTTTTAAATATATACCAATGCTAGGGTCCCTCCCACAGAGATTCCAATTTAACTAATCTTGTGAATAGCATAAATTTTAGAACATTTTAAAAGTTCTCCAGTTTCTTCTGATATGTTGCCCAAATATTAAACCTTTGTAAAAAGTCCTAGATATCTCAAGGTCAGGGAATTTTACATCAGTTTCCTCTGTACATCAACAGTTGTTTTAAATAAATTATTTCTAAGTCTCAAAATATCTCAATAAGGTAGATACTAAGATAGTCAGTTTAGAGATGAAGAATAAACCAAACCCACTTCCATCAAGTCAATTCTAACTCATGGCAAGCCTATAGGACAGAGTAGAACAGCCCAAAGTGCTTCCAAGGCTGTGCGTAACTCTGTAGACAAGCAGAGTGCTGCATCTTTTTTTTTCCCACAGAATGACCGGAGGGGACGAACTACTGACTTTTTGGTTAACAGCCAAATGCTTTAACCAGTATGTCATCACAGCTCCCAGATGAAGTTACTTAAATTTTGAACATCTAGATGAAGTATAGGTAGAACTTTGGAAATTTAACTTCAGAAATTGACTTTTTATTTTTACCCAAACTAAATAAATATATAAAAGGATTGTATTAATTGTATATATTTCAACTTACCTTTAAAAAATGTTGTGAAAATTTAAATAACTTGCTCAGAATCACAACTTTAGGAATTTTATAAGCCAGGACTAAAGGAGAGCTCTGTCAGATTACAAAACTCATCCTCCGACCAGCATGCCAGGTGATACATCCTTACATTTTCTATTTTCTAGAGATCAACATAATCTCTGAGATTTAAGTGTCATTAAAATTTGTGTTGAACCTGGACCCAAAATATTTCCATAGTAATATTTCTACTAAGTATAGGCAATACACACTTGTTACCAAAATATAATTCAAAATATGGATGTCCATACATATATTGATAGCACTAAAGAATTTGACTAAATTGTTAGCAATATTAGCTAATTTGCATATTGCTAAAACAGGAGCACATATATGTGTGTTATATATGTGTATATATTGTTCTGGCTATTGGGCACCACCAAGTCTGTTCCACTTCATGTTGGCACCATATACAGCAGAAGGAAGCTGCCTGCCTGATCCTATGCCATCCTCATAACCGTTACTATGCTTGGGTACCTTGTTCCAGTCTTTGTATCCATCCACTTCATTAAGGGTCTCTTTATCTATAAAACAGGAGCTCTGGTAGCATAGTGCCTAAGGCACTTGACTGCTAACCAGAAGGCTGGAGGTTCAAACCCACCAGCCACTCTTCAGAAGGAGTGGGCAATCTAATTCCGTAGTGATACTGCCTCAGAAATCCAAGGAGGGGTTGCTATGGGTCGGGTCTGACATGATGGCATATAACAACAACAATTATCTATAAAGAGAGAGAAAAGAAAGAAACACTGACAATAAAATGTTACTACAAGGATATATATGTCACTGAAGATCTAATTTTCCTCTTCAGATAAGTTTTTCTAATTGATATATATTCTCATTCCATCTATAACACAATAATATCTATATAAGATCATTTCTACTTTTTTATATAAAATATTTAACAAAAATATAATTTAAAGAATTTCCCTAATATTTATTTTAATTAGACATGAAAACATTTTTTAAAGTTTAAAAATAGTTATAAGTTACATATTTAAGTTTTTTAAAATATTCCGGAAAACAAGTAGTTTGCTAAGTAATTCTTGCTATTCCTTTCTTTAGTATAATCATAAACCAAAGAAACAAATGGGCTCTGTCAAGTGGATTCTAGTTCTAGCAAGCCTGTGGGCCAGAGGAGAAATGCCCCATAAGGTTTCCAAGGCTGTAGTCTCTAACCAGATCATTGAATCTTTCTCCCAGTTTGCCTGATGGATTCAAACCACTGAGTTGTCAGGTAGCAGCCAAACACTTAACTTCTGTACCACAAGAGCATCTTAAAAGTGATCATAGGTTATACTGAAATTATTCCATCTGAAGCTTGAAACTATTTGGTAATCTAATTTGTTACACTGTATTTATTTCATGAGATCCAGAGTAGTATCATCCTAAAAACTTCGCAGTGGTACATTGTAAAATACACTATAGTCATTAAGACAGCATGAAAAATGACCAAGATTTGTGGCCTTTGAAGAATAAAACTATTTAGTAGTCATCGACACTGTCAGTGATATCATGATCACTCTTTTCACCTTTCAAATTATAAATTATGCATTGTGCCTCCAAATGCATATGATTCTACTACATGTATAGACAAAATTTTTGTTTGTTTTTCCTTATTTTTCTTAATAAAACCTTTCAAACACTTATGGGGAATTTTATTTAAATACAAATAAACTGTTTTTATTATTGTACATAATAATTGTTATATGTTACCTCTTTCTTAAATTTTGGTGTTATATATTAAATTGTGTCCCTCCAAAGGCTATGTTGAATTCCTAATTCTTGAACCTGTTAATATGAGCTTCTTCATAAACAGTCTTTTGTTATGTTAACAAGTCCATTCCAGTGTAGGGTAAGTCTTAAAACTAATCATTTCTCAGTGATGTCTTATAAACAAACAGCAGACTTGGCGAAGAATATTCAAGGTACCATGAACTGGCAGAAGAACTAAGAAATCTGTCCTAGAGGAAGCGCAGCCAGAATGCTCCTTGGAAGCAAGAATGTCCAGACTTCATCTCATTTACTTCGGTCTTCTTATCAGAAGGGACCATTTCCTGAAGAAGGATATCATGCTTGGTAAATTGGAGGGTCAATGAAAAAGGGGAAGGCCCTGAACGAAATGGATTGGCACAGTTGCTGCAATGATGGCGTTGGGTATGGCAGGGACTGTGAGGCTGACTCAGAATCAGGCAGTGATTCGTTCTGTCATGAGTCGGTTCAGAACTGACTCAGTGGCACCTAACAACAACAAAGAGACAGATACACAGGAAAAAAAGAGAGAGATGCATCTACAAGGGTAAGGACTCCACAGATTGTCAGGAGCTACTAGAAGCAGAAAGAGACAGAGAAAGGTCTTCCCGTAAACTGATACCCTGAATTCAGAATTCTGCCCTCCTGGACTGTGAGAGAATAAATTTCTCTTCTTTAAAGCCACCCACTCTGTACTCTTTTGTTATGGTAGCATTTGCAAACTAAGACACCAATTCATTTATATATTTCTTGGGTCTTTGGTTGAAAGTATGTGATTTTGTCTAATTTAGAGCTCCAAATTTATAAATAGTAATGAGTATGGATTAAAAAAAAATAGAGGGATTGAGAAGTTACAGAAAATTAGGTAATTGTCAAAAATAGTTTTGAAAGAATAATAAAATGAAAAACTTGTTGGATTGTAGGAGTGACTTAAAGTAAGCCGCAGCTCTGCTTCTCCTAAGATCTCTTTTTAAAAGAAGACTAAATAGCCATTTTTACTACATGTGGTTTTAATCACTGTGATATAATTTTCAGTTCCTTTGATTAATGAGTACATTCTCAGCTCTTAGGTGTTACTTATTTGTTCAGAAGCCATAGAAACACTGTGACTTAACTGGCTTAAACACAATTTTTGACTTACTTAATTAGCTTCTCTAGAGTTGCTAATAACCACACAGCCTTGACTGTGAACCATGTAATTATTTTGACATTAATTCTCTCCCTGGGATATCTTATTCTTGATGTCATCATTTCTCTACTTCAATTACTGGCTAGTAATTTTACAACTCTAATAAAAACACTACTGGAAGTTGTACATAAAAGTTATATCTTAAAAATACGTGGGACAAATAGATATAAATTTTTATTCTCAAAGTAACTGTAAATATACCTGGTAACTTACTAAAAATAAGGTAAGAAAACCAGTTATCTACTTTATAGAAAGACGTCTAAATGACAGTTCTATAAAAAACATATAGGTGGAATGTTTTTCATTTTGTTTTGTTTTTGTTTGGCTTATCTTTTTATTAAATTATCAAGAAGTAAAAATAGCAAAGACAGGTTTGAGACATATTTTGTCAATTGAGAACAATTTTCATTCTTTGTGAGTATAATTGTATATTTTAGAAAAAAAAAA
>NW_006924214.1:0-2402 GCF_000298275.1 Orycteropus afer afer
AATATAGATAAAACTAACATTAATATTGAGAGACTAAATCACTAAAAATGCTATTTTACTGGTATTGTGTAAAAAGCTTAAATATTTATTTCTTACATATGGCAACTGTGATGAGTGGACTAGTTTACTTGCTTTTGCAAAGACAAAAATGCCATACATTAGGAGGTTGCAAAAGTAAAGCACTACAATGGTCACAATCTTCTGGTGAAAAACTGGCAACAAAAAAGGAATGGATCTAAACATTTTTTAAATATGTTTGTACAACAATAATGTAAAACATTCATGATTTGAAATGAAGAGCAAGAAGTGACAAAAATGTCTCAAATCTCATTAGCAATTAATGATTTTTACATTGAAATAAGTGACAACTGTACAAAGTTTTAAAATATTTTCTTATCAAATAAAAGACTGCAAAATCAAAAATCTCTGAGATTTTTTTTCTATTTCCCCATTTATCTCTAAGGTTTACCTACATAATTTTTAAATAAAAATATTCATGTAATTACTTTCACAGCAAGAGCTTACAGTAGCATACCTTATTTTTAATAATCAATTACAAAAACTTCTCTGCTTCATGAAATTTATTAATATTATATAATCACATTAAGGAACCACAGTTCAATCTTTTGGGAACGAATCCCTTATTTTAATATATTAAAGTTTAGTAGAAAAGCCCATAGCCCAAAAAGCCCAATGCCACTGAGTCGATTCTGACTCATAGCGACCCTACAGGACAAAGTAGAACTGCCCCATAGGGTTTCCTAAGGCTGTGATCTTTACAAGCAGACTGCCTCATCTTATGCCAATGAAGCAGCTGGTGGGTTCAAACCATGACCTTTTTGATTAGCAGCCAAATGCTTTAATTAATGTGCTACCAGAACTCCTAGAAAAAAAAGCCCACAGAAGGTGTATGAAAATGCCATACAACTTGAAGAACAACAAATTCACAAATTCTAACAGACTCAGTTTCTTACTCCTTCCACAAAATGAGTCTAATCATCCTGTATTTATTACCCATTTAATACGTTTAAAGTGCCCATATGTATGATGTGAGCCAAAGACAGAAAGACACATAACTAAACAGCCAGCACAGTGTAAAATGGCTTTCATTTTCATTTGTAGTTACCCTATCTTACCGGGTAACTTGAAAGATTCACAATAGTACTTGGCATACAGTGTTGTTGTTGTTGTTGTTATCTGCCGTCGAGTCGGCCCCGACTCATAGCGACCCCTCCTTGACTTTCCGAGGCAGTATCACTACGGAAGTAGGATTGCCCAACCTTCCTTCCGAGGAGTGGCTGGTGGGTTTGAACTGCCAGCCTTCTGGTTAGCAGTCAAGTGCTTTGGCCATTATGCTACCAGAACTCCTGGCATACAGTAATAGTATACAATAAAATAGTAGTTAGCATCATTATTTACAATCAAATTAGAGACAGAACAAAATACAAGCTGGTATTGTAAACTCTATACAACTTTAGAAAAGGAAGAAATTACCAAAAGCCTAGAGGAAATTTAGGCTTTATGGAGGAGGTAAAAATGTAGTAAGCATGGACTTACAAGACCAGAAGAAAAACGGAAAGGATAGAGTGTAAGAGAGAAGGAAAAATAAGGCTAGAGAATTAAAGACCAAATATAAAAGACCAAATCTGACATCAAATTATTGGGGGAAAAAAAAAAAAAATCATGAGCTAGAGAAAATAAAATCTATGAACAGGACAAAGCACAACGTCCAGCTTTCAATGCCCAACCATAAATTTTTATCACCCGAGCATTTTCTCCTTTTGAAAAATATAAATGTGTTGGAACAATAATAAAAATATGTTAAGAAAACTTAACTCTTATAACTATATCCAAACTCACTACCGTCGAGTCAACTCGACTCATAGCAACCCCTCTTCGGGTTTCTGAGGCGCCATCTCTATGGCAGTAGATTGCCCAATCTTCCTTGCGAGGAGTGGCTGGTGGGTTTGAATTGCCAGCCTTCTGGTTAGCAGTCAAATGCCTTCGGCACTATTCCACCAGAAACGCCCTATAACTGTACAGTAAAGTAAAATATGTCTTAATATTAAGCTAATTAATGAGCATTATTATACTTAAAATCACCTAGAAATGAGAAAAAAAGGACTGGCAATCTTTAACAGCATAAATCAGCTTACAAAAAATGCTTAAGCTTCTTAAATCCCCAGAAATAGGTCCAATTAACATACAAACACATATTTATGAAATACATTTAAGTATTAAAAACCAAAATTATTAAATGATTCCTTAAAAGTTTAGGGCATTCCCAAATCCATTAAATGGAGAAGAGAATGTTTGTTTAATAAATGGTGCTGGCAAAACTGGAGATCCATTTGCAGAAAAATGAAACAAGATCTGTACCTCACACCACACACAAAAACGAA
>NW_006924214.1:4352-7898 GCF_000298275.1 Orycteropus afer afer
AAAAAAAAAAAAAAAAAAAAAAGTTTAGGGCATTAACTAAAACTGAATGATTGGAAAAATTACAACATAGTAGTGAAACTAACATTCAGAACTTGCTGTTGTGATTTTTATAATAGTTTTTACATGAAAAAAAAAAATTTACACTCTTCATTTATCCTTAAGCAACAAAGAGAACAAAAATGTTGTAACTGCTTGGGGACATCCACTACAATACTTCTGAAACACACAGGCAGTCCAATTCATGGCACTTTATGCCAAGAAAGGTTTTTTCCCTCAAAATACAATTTGAAATACTCTCTAAATTTAACTCCAACTACAACTGAAAATATATCTTTCAGGCATCTCAAAAGAAAAACAATTTTTAAATTCCACTGAATATTTAAGGAAATAATGTTTAGACTTGCTTGGAATGTCTAACGATATAAATGTAAAGTTTTTTTTTTTTTTTTTTAAGTGATTTTTACAAATATTTAAGATAAAATGGCTGTCTTTTGGAGGCACTGGAAGTAAAAATATCTAAGTCTCTTGCTCTTTAAGTGGGGGCAGGGTGAAAGATACTCTGGCAAACCCATGTTCTAGCCTAGCCAGAATGTCTCCAAACTTGAAGTGAAGTGGTAGGCTCTAGAACAAAGAATGTGTAACTTGATCTCTTTTCCTTTTCTCTTCCTTAATATAACATTTGTTGTTGTTGTTGTTTGCCATCGAGTCGGCCCTGACTCATAGTGACCCCTCCTTGGGTTTCCGAGGAAGTATCACTTTGGAAGTAGGATTGCCCAACCTTCCTTCCGAGGAGTGGCTGGTGGGTTTGAACCGCCAGCCTTCTGGTGAGCGGTCAAGTGCCTTAGGCACTATGCTACCAGAGCTCCTAATATAACATTTACAAAGTAATTTAACCTTTTAAAATGGAATCTTTGTGCTGCTTAGGGGAAAAAGATATATACACTTACAATTTAAGGGAGGAATAAACCTGAGAAACCAAATCACTTTTTTAAATTGATCTATGCTTAATATATATATTGGTGTCAAAAACTGAGTACATAGACAAGCCAATTATAAATGAAGAATTTATTTGTGCTTCTTGAATAAAATGTCTCCTACCAAAGATTAAAAATGAAGCTAAGGTTTTAAAACAGCAGTCTTATTAACACATGATAGACTTAGTATTTACCTTGCTTCTACTATTTAAAGATAGTAATTTGCTGCGAAGAAGTCTTCAAAAGAGTAAATAATTAAGAAATTGTAAGAATATAGATAAATTTGAATTTTAAATCCTAGTAGTTAAAAGAATCAGATACATCACTATTTTCAAATTTCGTATTATTTTTTCATTTACCCTAATGATAATAATAATAATAATAATAATAAAAGAAAGTCTGAAAAGCTGGTAAAGAACAACAGAAACCTGAAAGAAGATTTATTAGGTATCTTTTGACATTCTCACCATTGACAAAAATTTTAAAAAACATTGTAAAAGCAGTATCACCAAAGTTTTATGTAATGTCATACATTTCAAAGCACTTCTACATCCATGACTTGTTGTTGTTGTTGTTATGTGCCGTCGAGTCGGCCCTGACTCATAGCGACCCCTCCTTGGGTTTCCGAGGCAGTATCACTACGGAAGTAGGATTGCCCAACCTTCCTTCCGATGAGTGGCTGGTGGGTTTGAACCACCAGCCGTCTGGTTAGCAGGCAAGTGTCTTAGCCACTATGCTACCAGAGCTCCCATACATCCATGACTTAATGTGACCCTTATTGTGGATCAGTAAGTGGATTTCATATTCACTTGAGACAGTCACAAAGAGAATAGTGGAGAAACTGGAAGTGAAAGTCAAATCTCTTCTTTCCCAGTCTATCACACTAAATTATTATTTCTATTTCAATACATACTGATAAATATTATTATTCCTATTTTACCAAAAGTTCAGAGAAGTAAATAACTTGCCTTAAGTCACATAGCTGATACACAGCAGGACTAAGATTCAATCCAAGTCTAACTCCAAGGTCTTAACTATTTAATGACTATAGTAGTCTTCACCTTTATCAAAACAAATACTATGGGCAGTTGGTACAAGCGCAGGCGGGGCCAGCACACACCACACTTGGTGTCTTTGCAGCAGCAGCAGCTGTACAAGCAGCAAAGGCATCCCCACCCCACCCCATCACAGCCCCTGCAATGGTGGAGCCACCCTTGCTCCCTTCTCTTTGCTGGCTGATCAGCTGACCAAAAAGACTGCTAAATTCAAAAAAGCTTACTCTATTTCATAAAGATGGTAGTGGCACCATCAAACAAAGGAACTTGGAACTGTCATGAAATCACTGGGTTACCCAACAAAAGCTAAATTACAGGATATAATCAACCAAATGGATGCTGATGGTAATGGCACCACTAACTTCCCAGAATTTTTGACTACGATGACCAGAAAAATGAAAGACATGGACAATGAAGAAGAAATCCACAAGATATGCCAAGCCTTTGACAAAGACAGCAATGGTTACATCAGTGTGGGTGAACTCCCTCATGTCATGAAAAACTTAGAAGAAAAACTAACAGATGAAGAAGTAAATGAAATGATCAGAGAAGCAGACATTTATGGTGATGGACAAGTTAATAATGAAGAATTCATACAGACAATGACTACAAAATGAAGATCTACCTTCACAACTCCTTTTTCCCACCTCTAGAAGAATCAAATTGAATCTTTAACTTATGTCTTGCAAAAAAAACAAAAGTTCATTTATTCATTATGTTTCTTTATAGCAAAACTGAACATCAAAAGTACCTTTTATCCACACACATACACACACAAAATACGCATTTACTGTTTGGTGCTCCTGTCCTCTGAAGATCAAGCTATAAATTCATTTTACAATATAAATACTTGAACTAGCTTAATGATAAGGTAGGTAAGTTCCATTTGCTAACAATTAATACACTGTTCGGGCTGCCCAGTTTTTCATGAATGCAGCTTGACTACTAGAATAGTCAGGCATTTATATTAAAAACAAAAAAACTGAAAACCTATTCAAATCGGTTCTAGTTCAATTTGTTGGTATAAACTATCATAGCTGATTTATCAAAAGCAAACACATTTGAAATTGGTTTACCTCAGGACACTGTGCAACAAATGAGTGAAATGTAGCCCCACTTTTAGGATGGTCCCCTTGTATACCCACGTGCTCTGACTCATGGTGACACTGACACACCCTGGTGGCATGCCCACCTGCATATACTGATTTAAAATCTGCAATGTGCTAGAGTGACATGCTTATCAAGCTGTCACCATTCACACAAATTGTTAATAAAGAAACCTTTACCAAGAGAGCATCTTTGGACTCTGTTTTAAAAACCGTCTAAGCCGTGACTTGGAGTCAGCAGAGTAGGCCAGGGCCAGGGACATCAGCACAACCGTCAACACTGCTGTTAAAGAAATCATAATTTACATCCATTCCAAGTTGTAAATGTTAGTCTTTTATTATCTTTTTAACAATAAAGGGCCATTAATTTAAATAAATAAATACATATATACATATATATATATATACACA
>NW_006924214.1:8003-13552 GCF_000298275.1 Orycteropus afer afer
AAGGCACTTGACTGCTAACCAGAAGGCTGGCAGTTCAAACCCACCAGCCACTCCTCGGAAGGAAGGTTGGGCAATCCTACTTCCGTAGTGATACTGCCTGGGAAACCCAAGGAGGGGTCGCTATGAGTCGGGGCCGACTCAACGGCAAATAACAACAACAACATATATATTTATATACTGTTGACAAAATTAATGGATTAACATCACGTAATACACTAAACACCAGTGGTAGCAGAATAATGACACCTGCAAAGATGTCCATATCCTAATTCCTAGAACCTATGAATATGTTACCTTACATGGCAAAAAGAACTTTGCAGATATCATTGAGGGTATAAACCTTGCAAAGGAGAGATTATTCTGCATTATCTTGGTGGGTCCAATCTAATCACACAAATTCTTAAAAGCAGAGAACCTTTCAAATCAGCTGCAGTTAGAAAGACAGAGACAAGCAAAAAGAAGGGACAGAGAGATGAGAAATTTGTGGCTGTGAGGATAAGACAATAGTAGGCTATGAGCCAAGGAATGTGGCTGATCTCCAGAAGCTAGAAAAGTCAGTCAGATTCTCCCCTAGAGCCTTAATATAGGAATGCAGCCCTGCTTGCAGCACTTATGTTGAACTTCTGAACTACAGAACTGCAAGATAATAAAATTGTGGTGTTTAAATCGCTAGACTTGTAACAGCCTGTTACACAGCAATGGAAATATAATACTCCAACTCTATTATTTATCTATTTTGTTATTTAAATTAACTAAATACATATCACAGTATTAAAAAAATCTATCAGGAAGCAAATGTGAAAAGAAAAAATAAAAAATCCTGTCCCTACATGGATGAAATAAAAAAATAGATACTCTTCATTTTATACAACTGAAAACGATTTTGTTGTTTACAAAATTCTGGTTAACAACATTCTATACCTTTTAACTGTTTTCCTCCTCTCCTAGTAAATCAACTATAAATACAAAACTCTGAAATCCCAAAACATATATTCAACTTACTTTCTTTTGTCTTGTCCCCATCACAGTGTTTGTGCATATATGAATGTGCTTAAAATTTGGGAATATGGAGAGGTCAATGTGATCTAAAGACATACATACAATAAACCAAAAGAACCAAACCCAAAATATGTTAGTCCTTGCTAACAGAAAAGTTGGGGAACAGAGTGCAATGATGACCAAAGAATGGGATCCATAAGTGGAGGTAGAAGATTTTTCAGGAAGGAATATGGCAGCAGACAAATGAACAGTACTGAATATGGTTTAAAGAATAATTATCAAATGACTGAGCTAGATAAATCAATCCTTGTTTTAGGGCTATTACTACCCCAATTTAAAGATGGGGAAACAGAATACAGACCAAGTAGGCTTCAGAGCTGGTACTCTTAACCAGTAAACTATGTTCCCGTCCAGACATATGACTGTTTAACTCCTCTACACAAAACAGGAATAATTTCTACCTCAAAGATTTTGGGAAGAAGAAAGAGAGAGCAGTGCAAAGCACTTAGAAAAGCATCTGGTATGTAGTAATCATCAATAAATGTTAGTGATTAGTACTAAATGCCAGGTGTTACCCTAAATATTTTCCTTATTTGATCTTATTTAATCCTCTCCATAGCCCAATGAGCAGCATCTTTGTTTTCAGAGATGGGAAACATGGCTTAAAAAGGTTAAGGTTACACAGAATTTCAACCCAGGACTATGTGACACCTAAAGCCTAAGCACCTGACGCATAGCCTCCTACTTTTTTTTTTTTTTTTGCTGTGTCAAATATAATTGTGAAAATCTATTTAATACCTCACGTATTTTTAAATTGACATCTAAAATGTTTCTTAAGTCAGATAACTTCAAAGAATATAATTTCTGACATACTGTAAATATTTTCAATATACCTGCAGCATCACCTTTAAATCTCTTCAATACAATGTAAATAAAATTGTGATCTGACAACCAGATGCATTTTAAAATTTTTATATTGTTCTTTTTCTTCTTGAATTCAGTTTAATTCCATTTGCCCTTTATGCAATCATTTTCATGCGTGAAAACCTATTACTAATCACTTAGTCACACAGCTCTCAAATGTAAATGAAAGAAAATTTGTTTTAATTTTCCTGGACCATAAGTAAGCTTAAGTGTTTAAAAAAAATTACCTGAGATTCAATTATCACTGTAATTTTTAAAAGTACATAACTAAGATGACACATGTATTACAGATTTGGTAAGTAGTTAACAAGATTAAAAGCAAGATATTTAGTTTGGACTTATGAAAAACTTTTAGAAAATGGATAGTGGTGATGGCCGTACAACATGGTGAATGCAATCAATGTACTTAATTGTACACCTAAAAATGAGATATGATTCAGCACATATATTCCTACTTTCCTTTTTTCTAAGAAAACACTGAGGAATCATTCATACAAGTATCTGAGAATGGAAGGAATTTTGCCATTGTCAGGTCACACACTACTTTAAAAAAAATAGATGAAATGGATTTCGTAAAAATTTTAAACTTTTGTGCATCAAACAAAACTTTATCAAAAAAGTAAAGAGACAACCTACAACGTGGGAAAAAATGTATCTCTGATAAGGGTCTAATATGTAGAATATATGAGGAACTTACACTGCCCAACAACAAAAAGATAAACAACCCAATTTTTTAAATGGGCAAAGAACTTAAATAGGTATTTTTCAAAGAACATACATAAACGGCCAACAAGAACATCAGAAAATGGGTAACATCATCAGTCATTGTTGTCGTTATGTGCCATCAAGTCGGACCCGACTCATAGCGACCCCTCCTTGGGTTTCCAAGGTGGTATCACTACGGAAATAGATTGCCCAAACTTCCTTCTGAGGAGTGGCTGGTGTGTTTGAACTGCCAGCCTTCTGGTAAGTAGTCAAGTGCCTTAGGCGCTATGCTACAAGAGCTCCCTGTATCATGAGTCGTCGTTGTTGTTATGTGCCCTCGAGTCAGACCCAACTCATAGCGACCCCTCCTTGGGTTTCCGAAGCAGTATCACTACGGAAGCAGATTGCCCCATCTTCCTTCCAAGGAGTGGCTGGTGGGTTTGAACCGCCAGCCTACTGGTTAGCAATCATGAGTCATTAGGGAAATGTAACTCAAAACCATAATGAGATATCATACTTCATGTAAGATAACTATTATCAGAAAAATGGAAAACAAGCGTAGGGGAAGATGTAGAGAAACTGGCACCATAGTCCACTGCTCATGAGACTGTAAAATCAGAGTGAGTATGATAGTGATATCTCATGATAGCACTTGCTTGCATTTCACAGGTGGCTAAGCATGTCAAGTACCTTTGTATGTGTTTATTGGCCACTTGTAAACTTTCTTTGGAGAAGTATCTACTTAAATCCTTTGCCTATTTTTTATGTGACTTGTTTTTTAATTGTTGACTTATAAGACATGTTTGAATGAGCCCTGGTGATGCAATGGTTAAGTATTCAGCTGCTAACTGAAAGATTGGCAGTTCAAACCCACCCAGTGGCTCTGCAGGAGAAAGACCTGGAGATCATCTCCCATAAAACTGACAGCCTAGAAACCCTATGGGGCATACAGGATCTCTATGAATTAAAACTGACTTGATGGCACCTAACAACAACAGGTATATATTCTATATTCTGGACACAAGTTCCTATCAGATACATAATTGGCAAGTATTTTTTCTCATTAAAATGAGACAGAGCTTAGGATGAAGTTAGTGAAAAAAGGAAGCCTATGGCTTTTCACCCTACACAACTCAGCCTGATGGAAAAAGTTCATTTTCATTCCTTCTTTCAGATGAAACCTATTTGGTTCATCATACACTTTACTGAAATGGAATTCTTTTTAAGTTTCATTTTATTAGTGCAAAAACCATAATAACAAAAAAGCAAGTCATTCTTTCTTTGGGTCCATTAGGTTAGTCACCTTATGCCTAGTTCCTCTGAAACAATCCCGAGCTAAACTAGTGCTACAGAATGCCATTACTAAACAGAACTATCAAGAATGACTCCATTATCCCAGAGACACCACTTCCCTTTTCCCCAAGATAAGTATCAGTCAAATACTTTCCCCTTAAGATTTACCCAATTTATAATGATACCAGCAAAAAAGAAGTATTACCTTTTTCCTCTTAAATCATGTATCTCTGCCAGTTTAATACGATAGATAAGGAAGAGTGGAGAATTCTTAATGCCTTTGAATGATGGTGTTGGCAAAGAATAATGACTGCCGTGGACTGCCAGAAGAATGACCAAACCTGTCTTGAAAGAAGTACAGCCAGAATGATCCTTAGAAGCAAGAATGGCCAGACTTTGTCTTGATACTTTGGACATGTTATCAGGAGGGACCAGTCCCTGGAGAAAGACATCATATTTGGTAAAGCAGAGGGTCCTCAAAAAAAAAAGAAGAACCCTGACACAGTAGCTGCAAGAACAGGCTCAAACACAGCAAAGACTGTGAGGATGGCGTAGGACTGGGCAGTGCTTCTTTCTGTTGTACACAGGATCATTTAGTCAGAATCAACTTGATGGCCCCTAACAACAGTGTTAGGGTATCATGGTTGGTAAAGTAGAGAATCAGCAAAAACAAGGGAAACTCTCAATGAGAGGGACTGACACACTAGCCACAACAATGCTCTCAAACAAAGCAATGATCATAAAGATGGTACAGGACCTAGCAATATTTCATTCTGTTATACATAAGGTCACCATGAGTTGTGGCTGACTAAACAGCAACAAACAACAAGCAGTTGTTTTATTTTCCATGTCTTTAACTGATATAAAAGCATAGATAGTATTTTTGCATGTGATGATCTGCTAAATACTTCTGCCCATGTAAACTAAATGTTCACTGCTTTATATCCCTAATCTAAGTACTAACCCCATAAATGTGGTTTTTTTTATTAAGTTTTTTTAAAAAGCTTTCCTATGTTCAATCATATATATCTTAACCCACAGTTACGCCATTTCATTTTATTGATTTTTACTATGTACAAGTTCTCTTTTTAAATATTCAAAACTACTAAGGAATAAGGAGCTCTGGTAGCGTAGTGCCTAAAGCATTTGATTGCTAACCAGAAGGCTGGTGGTTCAAACCCACTAGCCACTCCTCAAAAGGAAGATTGGGCAATCTACTTCTGTAGTGATACCACCTCAGAAATGCAAGGAGGGGTCGCCATGAGTCGGATATGACTTGATAGCAGTGGGTTTGGTTTGTACTAAGGAATAACTTTAGCCTACGCTGTAAGATCAGATGGAACTTGTGTTCAAACTCTGCCCCCTCCCTTTAAAATGTGTTATTTTGAATATTCCTTAGCCTCACTTTTCCTTATGTATAAAACGAAGATAATACCTACTTCTGAGAACTGTTGAAAGGATTAAATAACCTGTATAAAGTCCCATAACGGACACTCAACAAATGACAGAAAACATTTCTCTAAAGAAATCTACTGAGTTCCGGCAAGATGGCGGACTAGGCAGAAGGATTGCACAGAACCTCTTCAACAAAGAAAAGGGAAACCAATTAACACAGACACAGAAGATAA